>NC_040896.2:5743091-5883091 GCF_900634795.4 Betta splendens | reverse complement strand
GTTTATACCAAACACACCAGTAAAAGGCTTTTCTCCAGAAGGTCCAGTTCTATCAAACAACCTACAGAAAACCTGAAAAGCAAAGTGGGGTCGGGTCGGTACCAAGCGGAGGAAAGTGCTGTGGACGCTGGATGTCTCCCAACTTGTTGCAGACACTTCATCCCAAAGGCTTCCTCGCCTCGGACTGACAGCTGCTTCAGGTTTTTGACCTGTTTCAGGATCACTGAGGACAGAACCCAGCTGAGAAGTGGTACTCCTCCTGCTGAAGTGTGATCTTTGATGTTCAGGCTGAGTTTGTTCTTTTATTCCCAACCAGTCAGTTGGGCCCAAAATAACCTTTTAGAACAAACGTCTGGTTCTGCTCCATTGGTTCATACAGCACAGAGTGTGTTTCTACTTACAGTATTATTCTGAGAACATTGTGCCTCCAGGGTTCTGACACATTTTACTGTGACAGTTCTGGCTGGGTTCTGTTGTGTACAGTGTGTGTGTGTGTGTGTGTGTGAGCCCATCAGCACATCTCAGACACGAATGTGCATCAGGACTTGTTTCCGATGAGACTGGAAGTCGAGTGGCACCGTGTCTGAAACAACAACAACACTTCGTCATCAGTGGGTCCAGAGTGTGAACGGACTCCATGATGGCACCGTTATGTTTGCTGTGTTCCAATAGGATCCTGAGGCTAATTAACGTGTCAAAAAACAGACTGCATGCAGTCCTTTTTGACATCAGGTTAAAACACAAGCTTTAGTTAGGGTTTGGGGTTCTGGTACCGTTACATCTGTAGCGCAGGTTGGACCAGATGATGTTCTCCTGGGAGAAGCAGAAGACACCGAGTCTGCCGCCTCGCATCGTACTGTCAATCACAACATCAGAATCTGCCACCAGGTCCATGCCCTCAAACAGCTTCACCCTGAAACAGAGAGCAGAAGAGCCTGAGGTCAGTGATCCAGGTACAACCAGCAGGTCATGGACATGTCGCGGGCCATGAAGCCCAAACAGAACCATTCACACTGTGGTTCAGACATACAACGGCTCCCGGGACCCACAGCTATCAGCGGTGCTGGTCACCTTATATATGAAGCAGAGCCACGTGATGTGGAAACTAAACAAGCCCTAACGTGACATCATCGCTACTGTTATGACCAATAGGAGAACCAGGTCCTTCCCAGGTGGCGTCGCTGTAGAACCTGAACCAAGTCCTTCCACTGTCTCAGCACAGTGTGACCGCCAAGGTTTCTAATGCTTTGCAGAACGTCTCCATCTGATTTGCATATCAACGGCTGCCCGGGCAGATTCTTGCCAGGGTATTGGTCACCATGGAGATGAATACAATAGAGTAACAGGGGTCCCCGGGGCCACAAAGAAGATTCAGAGGGAGAAGAATGTAGGGAAAGAAAAGAGAGTGACAACAAGAGACCCAGCCTGAGAAACGGGCTGCAGCAGTGGGAGTACAGAACACTGCTGAACTATCAGTGCCGCCAAGTGGAAACGAGTCCTGAAGTGGATTCAGTCCCGCTGCAGAGTCAGTCCCGCTGCAGGAGTCGGTTCTGCAGCGGTTTCATTCCTGCAGCAGAATCAGTGCAGAGTCAGTTCTGCTGCAAAGTCAGTGCTGAGTCGTTTCTGCTGCGGTTTCAGTTCTGCAGCAGAGTCAGTGCAGAGTCGGTCCTGCAGCAGAGTCAGTTCTGCAGCAGAGTCGGTTCTGCAGCAAAGTCGGTGAGGAGTCGGTTCTGCAACGGTTTCATTCCTGCAGCACAGTCAGTGCAGAGTCGGTTCTGCAGCAGAGTCAGTGCAGAGTCGCTCCTGCAGCAGAATCGGTCCTGCAGCAGAGTCAGTTCTGCAGCAAAGTCAGTGAGGAGTCGGTTCTGCAGCGGTTTCAGTCCTGCAGCAGAGTCGGATCTGCTTCAGAGTCAGTGCAGTTGGTTCTGCAGCAAAGTGGGTGAGGAGTCAGTCCTGCAGCAGAGTCAGTGCAGAGTCGGTTCTGCAGCGGAGCCAGTGCAGAGTCGGTTCTGCAGCGGTTTTAGTCATGTAGCAGAGTCAATGCAGAGTCGGTTCTGCAGCAGAGCCAGTTCTGCAGCAAAGTCAGTGAGGAGTCGGTTCTGCAGCGGTTTCAGTCCTGCAGCAGAGTGGGATCTGCTTCAGAGTCAGTGCAGTTGGTTCTGCAGCAAAGTGGGTGAGGAGTCAGTCCTGCAGCAGAGTCAGTGCAGAGTCGGTTCTGCAGCGGTTTTAGTCATGTAGCAGAGTCAATGCAGAGTCGGTTCTGCAGCAGAGCCAGTGCAGAGTCGGTTCTGCAGCGGTTTCAGTCATGTAGCAGAGTCAATGCAGAGTCGGTTCTGCAGCGGAGCCGGTGCAGAGTCGGTTCTGCAGCGGTTTCAGTCCTGCAGCAGATGCAGTGCAGAGTCAGTTCTGCTGCAGAGTCAGTGCAGAGTCTGTTCTGCAGCGGTTTCAGTTCTGCAGCAGAGTCTGCAGGTCCTGATGTCTCCGTGTCGGTTCTGCTGCAGTCGGCGCAGAGTCGGTTCTGCAGCAGAGTCGGTTCTGCAGCAGTTTCATTCATGCAGCAGAGTTAGTGCAGAGTCAGTCCTGCAGCAGAATCGAATCTACAGCAGAGTCAGTTCTGCAGCAAAGTCAGTGAGGAGTGTGTTCTAAAAGCGGTTTCAGTCCTGCAGCAGAGTCAGTTCTGCAGCAGAGTCAGTGCAGAGTCGGTTCTGCAGCGGAGCCGGTGCAGAGTCGGTTCTCCTTCAGAGTCAGTGCAGAGTCGGTTCTGTAGCGGTTTCAGTCCTGCAGCGGAGCCGGTGCAGAGTCGGTTCTGTAGCGGTTTCAGTCCTGTAGCAGAGTCAGTGCAGAGTCGGTTCTGCAGCGGTTTGAGTCCTGCAGCAGAGTCTGCAGGTCCCGATGTCTCTGTGGTGCAGAGTCGGTCCTGCGATCAGCAGACATGGTCCTACCTGATGTAGCCAACCTGAGGTCTGTGGCTCAGTTGCCAGCGGTACGAGGTTCTGTCCTTCCAGCCCACGTTCCTAGGGTCCTTCCACAGCAGCTTCACCTCCCCGGGAGTATCTCCAGTGTGCCACAGTGCGTTCCTCAGGAACTGTCCCGGTCCAGTGCGAGACTTCACGGCCTGCAGGACAGATGGCTCAGTGTTATTCAGCACTGCAAGGAGGACGAGAGGTAAAGGTCCTGTGAAGCAGTCCAGAACCCTGGGCAGCAGAAACCTTGAGCTGCAGGGCGGGCTGGGCCATGGCTCTAAAGGGCACTGACTGCCAGTAGGTCTGCTCCGTCTGTTTCCACATCACCGCGTAGAAGCTGGACGAGTCCTGGTAACCGAAGATGAACCCAGCATAGTCATCGTCCGTCACCGTGTTGACGTGAAACGTTCCCTCAAAGTCGACACCATTAAACGCCGTGTACCCTGCGGACACAGGTGAGGATGGGTAAAGTCTGGGTCCAGAACTGGGACCGCTTTGTACTGGATCAATGAAGAGCAGGCGGTAAGAATACGAACCCACAGCCAGACCCGGATCACTGTTCATCGTTTGAACGATCTCCATCCCCTGAGAATAACACAGAGGCTTCTTTACACAAACTGGACCTTACTGCACCGACCCAAGCACCAGACGCCACAGAAGGTTCTGACCCTCAACTTCATCCTGTAGTTGAATATTTCTATTCGCGGTCGTCTACAGTTATGATGTTGATTCTCCTACATTTGGACATTTGAATGTCTGACAACTTCACTCAATGAGAGTGAAAAATACTCTCATCATTTAGCTGCTCCAGAACCAACAGAACCACACCGTGCTGGAAGGAACAAGAAGAGCCACCTGATTAAGAACCACCCAGTTTGGGTCGATCTGGGCGTCGCCCTCCGGGTCCAGGATCACCGTCTGATAAGCTCTGAAGTCGGTCAGAGTCACCTCAGCGCTCTCTGGACACACGTCGATCAAATCCATCACAGCATCGTTATCGAAGTCGTTCTCGCAGACGTCTCCGACTCCGTTCACTGAGGACAGAGACGAGGCAGTGAGACGAGGACCGGACCGAGGCTGCTGCTCTGTGCTGGTCGTTCTGCTCCGTTACCGTCTGAGTCTTTCTGGTTGGGGTTGACGATGAGGCGACAGTTGTCGTAGTCGTCCAGGATCCCGTCGTTGTCGTCGTCGTGGTCGCAGTCGTCTCCGAGGCCGTCGTTGTCGGAGTCCAGCTGTGAGCTGTTGGGGACGTCCGGACAGTTGTCTCTGCCGTCCTGGTGACCGTCCCCGTCCCTGCAGGCAAACGCACGGTCAAACTGTACTTGGACCTGGTCTGAGGTTCAGGCTGCATCAAGCAGACGATTAGTTCAGGGTCGCGTCGAAAATCGAATCTAGAGCCTCGGTGCCGAGATGGACCTACGTGTCCTGGTTGGTGTCGCAAACGTCTCCTACCAGGTCGTTGTCGACGTCGGTCTGAGGGAGAGAGAGGCAGAGCGTGAGGTCATGTGACCGCGGCGTCTCAGCCGGACCGCGGCCGCGACTGCTACCTGCATGGGGTTGCTGAGTTCAGGACAGCTGTCGCAGGCGTCTCCAACTCCGTCTCGGTCTCTGTCTGTCTGCATGGGGTTGGGAACCTTGGGGCAGTTATCTAGAACGTTGGGGATGCCTGAACGCAGCACACACACACACACACACACACACACACCAGAGTAACCATCGCTGCCGAGCTCGGCCGCTCGCGGGCCAACGCGCCTCACCGTCGCCGTCGATGTCCTGGTCGCAGGCGTCTCCCTGTCCGTTGCTGTCCGTGTCCCTCTGCTCGCTGTTGGGGACGTTGGGACAGTTATCGCAGGCGTCGCCGAAGGAGTCGCTGTCCGAGTTCTGCTGGTCTTTGTTAGGAACCAGGCGGCAGTTGTCCTGAAGAACAGGGACACGCGCTCAGACGGCCGGAGCGGCTGCGTTCTCAAACACTCCACGGAGTCTCACCTCCACGTTCTTGATGCCGTCTCCGTCGGCGTCCTCGTCGCACTGATCCCCGACCCCGTCGTTGTCGGCGTCCTCCTGGCCGGAGTTTGGAGTGAACACACAGTTGTCCTGCACACAGACCACCACCAAGCACCATGAACAGAGGGGGGAGGTCCACGGCAACGACGCCTGGGAGGACGGAGCCCAGTCTCACCTGTTTACAGTGTCTGTGGTTGTCCACGCACGGCAGCGAGCGGTCTGGGTACCCGTCTATGTCCGTGTCCACTCCACAGGTGTGGCCGTTGCCTGCCCAGCCAACGTTGCACTGCAACACGGTGAACGGTGAAGTTGTGGAGCTGCACCACGCACTTACAGCCAACGTCAGACAGAGCAGCCGCTCACCCTGCAGGTCACCTCCCCGCTCCTCTCCATGACGCAGTGGGCGTTGGTGTCACAGGGGTTAAAGGTCAATGCAGCACATGACTTCCTGGCAAAGCAACCAGACGTCTGGTTACCAAGGAAACCAGGTTTGCAGCCACCACACCTGTACGAACCCTGAGGTAAAGACAGAGAGCAGTGTTACATGTGTTCAGCAGGGGGCGCCACAGAGTGCACGCTAAAATGCTGTTAGCCTCTGGACCCTTTTGTTCTGATGAGGGGGTACCCCCCACACACCGGTTCTGAACTCTGAACTCACCACGGTGTTGATACAGACAGAGTTTGATACACAGGCGTCTGGAAGATCCACACACTCGTCAATGTCTGCGCAGTCCTGAGACACACACACACACACATGAGCCGAGGCACGAGCCGGACCAGAACCCTCTATCAGAGTCTTGTGATCCTGGTTCTGACTCAGTCCACTTCCACATGTTCTGTGAGGTTATTTTCCAATGTGAGCGTGAGACCTGCTTATGCGTCTTGGCGTAGTCCAGTCCAGTTCCAGCCAGTGGCGCCCCCCACAGGCCTGGAGGACAGGCCTGACAGCGGAAGCCCCCCACGGTGTTGACACAGGCCTCAGGGGAGAAACAAGGCTGCAGCTGACACTGCAGGAGGAGGAGGAGGAGGAGGAGGAGGAGGACGAGGAGCACCAGTCAGTCCAGGCCGCCCTCTGTGTGCGTCTAGCGTGGTTCACTTACCTCGTCCATGTCCTCACAGTGCGTCCCGTTCCCGCTGGTTCCGGGGGGACAGGGTCCACAGCTGAAGCCTGGGTACTGGAGACTGTCCACACAGCTCACTCCTCTGTAGCAGGGGTTGGGGGAGCAGCGCGAGCGCGGCTCGTGAAAACCTGCACACAGAGAAGGACTCGGTTCCACCGGCTCCTCCCACAGCCGCAGATACAGGGCGGCAGACGAGCCACGGACTCACCACAAACCTGGCACTCCAGGATGGTGTTCCTGATCAGGGACATCTCCTTGACCTGCGACCAGACCATGTTAGACAGTCTCAGCAGCTGCTCTGACGCCCTGCCTCACGCTTTCTCTGCCTCACGCTTTCTCTGCCTCACGCTTTCTCTGCCTCACCCGTTCTCTGCCTCACCCATTCTCTGCCTCACCCATTCTCCGATATCAAGCTTTCTATGCCTCACCCGTTCTCTGCCTCACCCGTTCTCTGTAGCCTTGCCTCACCCATTCTCTGCCTCACCCATTCTCCGATGTCAAGCTTTCTATGCCTCACCAGTTCTCTGCCTCACCCGTTCTCTGTAGCCTTGCCTCACCCATTCTCTGCCTCACCCATTCTCCGATGTCAAGCTTTCTATGCCTCACCAGTTCTCTGCCTCACCCATTCTCCGATGTCAAGCTTTCTATGCCTCACCAGTTCTCTGCCTCACCCGTTCTGAGCCTCACCCGTTCTCTGTAGCCTTGCCTCACCCGTTCTCTGCCTCACCCGTTCTCTGCCTCACGCTTTCTCTGCCTCACCCGTTCTCTGCCTCACGCTTTCTCTGCCTCACGCTTTCTCTGCCTCACGCTTTCTCTGCCTCACGCTTTCTCTGCCTCACCCATTCTCTGCCTCACCCATTCTCCGATATCAAGCTTTCTATGCCTCACCCGTTCTCTGCCTCACCCGTTCTTTGTAGCCTTGCCTCACCCATTCTCTGCCTCACCCATTCTCCGATGTCAAGCTTTCTATGCCTCACCAGTTCTCTGCCTCACCCGTTCTCTGTAGCCTTGCCTCACCCATTCTCTGCCTCACCCATTCTCCGATGTCAAGCTTTCTATGCCTCACCAGTTCTCTGCCTCACCCATTCTCCGATGTCAAGCTTTCTATGCCTCACCAGTTCTCTGCCTCACCCGTTCTGAGCCTCACCTGTTCTCCGATGTCAAGCTTTCTATGCCTCACCAATTCTCTGCCTCACCCGTTTTCTGTAGCCCTGCCTCACCCGTTCTCTGCCTCACCCATTCTCTGTAGCCTTGCCTCACCCGTTCTCTGCCTCACTCGTTCTCTGCCTCACCCATTCTCTGAAGCCCTGCCTCACCCGTTCTCTGCCTCACCCGTTCTCTGTAGCCTTGCCTCACCCGTTCTCTGCCTCACCCGTTCTCTGCCTCACCCATTCTCTGAAGCCCTGCCTCACCCGTTCTCTGCCTCACCTGTTCTCCGATGTCAAGCTTTCTATGCCTCACCAGTTCTCTGCCTCACCCGTTCTCTGTAGCCCTGCCTCACCCGTTCTCTGCCTCACCCGTTCTCTGTAGCCTTGCCTCACCCGTTCTCTGCCTCACCCGTTCTCTGCCTCACCCATTCTCTGAAGCCCTGCCTCACCCGTTCTCTGCCTCACCCGTTCTCTGCCTCACCCATTCTCTGAAGCCCTGCCTCACCCGTTCTCTGCCTCACCTGTTCTCCGATGTCAAGCTTCCTATGCCTCACCAGTTCTCTGCCTCACCCGTTCTCTGCCTCACCCGTTCTCTGCCTCACCCGTTCTTTGTAGCCTTGCCTCACCCATTCTCTGCCTCACCCATTCTCCGATGTCAAGCTTTCTATGCCTCACCAGTTCTCTGCCTCACCCGTTCTCTGTAGCCTTGCCTCACCCATTCTCTGCCTCACCCATTCTCCGATGTCAAGCTTTCTATGCCTCACCAGTTCTCTGCCTCACCCATTCTCCGATGTCAAGCTTTCTATGCCTCACCAGTTCTCTGCCTCACCCGTTCTGAGCCTCACCTGTTCTCCGATGTCAAGCTTTCTATGCCTCACCAATTCTCTGCCTCACCCGTTTTCTGTAGCCCTGCCTCACCCGTTCTCTGCCTCACCCATTCTCTGTAGCCTTGCCTCACCCGTTCTCTGCCTCACTCGTTCTCTGCCTCACCCATTCTCTGAAGCCCTGCCTCACCCGTTCTCTGCCTCACCCGTTCTCTGTAGCCTTGCCTCACCCGTTCTCTGCCTCACCCGTTCTCTGCCTCACCCATTCTCTGAAGCCCTGCCTCACCCGTTCTCTGCCTCACCTGTTCTCCGATGTCAAGCTTTCTATGCCTCACCAGTTCTCTGCCTCACCCGTTCTCTGTAGCCCTGCCTCACCCGTTCTCTGCCTCACCCGTTCTCTGTAGCCTTGCCTCACCCGTTCTCTGCCTCACCCGTTCTCTGCCTCACCCATTCTCTGAAGCCCTGCCTCACCCGTTCTCTGCCTCACCCGTTCTCTGCCTCACCCATTCTCTGAAGCCCTGCCTCACCCGTTCTCTGCCTCACCTGTTCTCCGATGTCAAGCTTCCTATGCCTCACCAGTTCTCTGCCTCACCCGTTCTCTGCCTCACCCGTTCTCTGCCTCACCCATTCTCTGAAGCCCTGCCTCACCCGTTCTCTGCCTCACCTGTTCTCCGATGTCAAGCTTTCTATGCCTCACCAATTCTCTGCCTCACCCGTTCTCTGTAGCCCTGCCTCACCCGTTCTCTGCCTCACCCGTTCTCTGCCTCACCCATTCTCTGAAGCCCTGCCTCACCCGTTCTCTGCCTCACCCATTCTCTGAAGCCCTGCCTCACCCGTTCTCTGCCTCACCTGTTCTCCGATGTCAAGCTTTCTATGCTTTCTAAGCTATGCTTTCTAAGCTTTCTGACATCACCCGTTCTCTGCCTCACCCGTTCTCTGCCTCACGCTTTCTCTGCCTCACCCGTTCTCTGCCTAACGCTTTCTCTGCCTCACCCGTTCTCTGCCTCACCCGTTCTCCGATGTCAAGCTTTCTATGCCTCACCAGTTCTCTGCCTCACCCGTTCTCTGCCTCACCCGTTCTCTGCCTCACCCGTTCTCCGATGTCAAGCTTTTTATGCCTCACCAGTTCTCTGCCTCACCTGTTCTCTGCCTCACCCGTTCTCTGACATCACCTGTTCTCTGCCTCACCCGTTCTCTGTAGCCCTGTCTCACCCGTTCTCTGCCTCACCCGTTCTCTGTAGCCTTGCCTCACCCGTTCTCTGCCTCACCCGTTCTCTGTCTCACCAGTTTTCAGACGCCCTGCCTCACCCGTTCTCTGACATCATGCTTTCTCTGCCTCAGCCATTCTGACTCACCCGTTCTCTGCCTCAACCGTTCTCTGCCTTACCCGTTCTCTGCCTCACCCGTTCTCTGATGTCCTGTCTAACCCATTCTCTCATGTCCTGTCTAACCCGTTCTCTCATGTCCTGCCTCACCCGTTCTCTGATGTCCTGCCTCACCCGTTCTCTGCCTCACCTGTTCTCTGACATCCTGTCTCACCTGTTCTCTGACGTCCTGTCTAACCCGTTCTCTGACGTCCTGCCTCACCCGTTCTCTGACGTCCTGCCTCACCCGTTCTCTGACGTCACCCGTTCTCTGCCTCAACCGTTCTCTGATGTCCTGCCTCAACCGTTCTCTGATGTCCTGCCTCACCCATTCTCTGTCTCACCCGTTCTCTGACGTCCTGTCTAACCCGTTCTCTCATGTCCTGTCTCACCCGTTCTCTGCCTCACCCGTTATCTGCCTCACCCATTCTCTCATGTCCTGCCTCACCCGTTTTCTGCCTCACCCGTTATCTGCCTCACCCATTCTCTCATGTCCTGCCTCACCCGTTTTCTGACGCCCTGCCTCACCCGTTCTCTGACATCACGCTTTCTCTGCTTCACCCGTTCTCTGCTTCACCCGTTCTCTGCCTCACCCGTTCTCTGCCTCACGCTTTCTCTGCCTCACCCGTTCTCTGCCTCACGCTTTCTCTGCCTCACCCGTTCTCTGCCTCACCCGTTCTCTGTCTTACCCGTTCTCTGACGTCCTGTCTAACCCGTTCTCTCATGTCCTGCCCCACCCGTTCTCTGACGTCCTCCCTCACCTGTTCTCCGCCGTCCTGCCTCACCCATTCTCTGACGGCCTGCCTCACCCGTTCTCTCATGTCCTGTCTAACCCGTTCTCTTATGTCCTGCCTCACCCGTTCTCTGCCTCACCCGTTCTCTGATGTCTTGCTTCACCCGTTCTCTGATGTCCTGTCTAACCCGTTCTCTTATGTCCTGCCTCACCCGTTCTGATGTCCTGCCTCACTCGTTCTGATGTCCTGCCTCACCAGTTCTCTGATGTCCTACGTCACCCGTTCTCTGCCTCACCCGTTCTCTGCCTCACCTGTTCTCTGACGTCCTGTCTCACCTGTTCTCTGACGTCCTGTCTCACCCGATCTCTCCCTCACCCGTTCTCTGCCTCACCCGTTCTCTGCCTCACCCGTTCTCTGTCTCACCAGTTTTCTGACGCCCTGCCTCACCCGTTCTCTGACATCACGCTTTCTCTGCCTCAGCCATTCTGACTCACCCGTTCTCTGCCTCACCTGTTCTCTGCCTCACCCGTTCTCTGTCTCACCAGTTTTCTGACGCCCTGCCTCACCCGTTCTCTGACATCACGCTTTCTCTGCCTCAGCCATTCTGACTCACCCGTTCTCTGCCTCACCCGTTCTCTCCCTCACCTGTTCTCTGACGTCCTGTCTCACCCGTTCTCTCCCTCACCCGTTCTCTGCCTCACCCGTTCTCCTTCTCACCAGTTTTCTGACGCCCTGCCTCACCCGTTCTCTGACATCACGCTTTCTCTGCCTCAGCCATTCTGACTCACCCGTTCTCTGCCTCACCCGTTCTCTGCCTTACCTGTTCTCTGCCTCACCCGTTCTCTGATGTCCTGTCTAACCCATTCTCTCATGTCCTGTCTAACCCGTTCTCTCATGTCCTGCCTCACCCGTTCTCTGATGTCCTGCCTCACCCGTTCTCTGCCTCACCTGTTCTCTGACATCCTGTCTCATTTGTTCTCTACCTCACCCGTTCTCTGCCTCAACCGTTCTCTGATGTCCTGCCTCACCCGTTCTCTGATGTCCTGCCTCACCCGTTCTCTCCCTCACCCGTTCTGACGTCCTGCCTCACCTGTTCTTTGTCTCACCCGTTCTCTGTCTCACTCGTTATCTGACGTCCTGCCTCACCCGTTCTCTGACGTCCTGCCTCACCCGTTCTCTGACGTCACCCGTTCTCTGCCTCAACCGTTCTCTGATGTCCTGCCTCACCCGTTCTCTGATGTCCTACCTCACCCGTTCTCTCATGTCCTGCCTCACCCGTTCTCTGCCTCACCCATTCTCTGCCGTCCTGCCTCACCCATTCTCTGACGGCCTGCCTCACCCATTTTCTCATGTCCTGTCTAACCCGTTCTCTCATGTCCTGTGTCACCCGTTCTCTGCCTCACCCGTTATCTGCCTCACCCACTCTCTGATGTCCTGCCTCACCCGTTTTCTGACGCCCTGCCTCACCCGTTCTCTGACATCACGCTTTCTCTGCCTCACCCGTTCTCTGACCCACCCATTCTCTGCTTCACCCGTTCTCTGCCTCACCCGTTCTCTGTCTCACCTGTTCTCTGACGTCCTGTCTCACCCGTTCTCTGCCTCACCCGTTCTCTGCCTCACCCGTTCTCTGCCTCACCCGTTCTCCTATGTCCTGCCTCACCCGTTCTCTGTTGTCCTGCCTCACCCGTTCTCTGATGTCCTACGTCACCCGTTCTCTGCCTCACCCGTTCTCTGCCTCACCTGTTCTCTGATGTCCTGTCTCACCCGTTCTCTCATGTCCTGCTTCACTCGTTCTCTGCCTCACCCGTTCTCTGCCTCACCTGTTCTCTGACGTCCTGTCTCACCCGTTCTCTGCCTCACCCGTTCTCTGCCTCACCCGTTCTCTGCCTCAACTGTTCTCTGATGTCCTGTCTCAACCGTTCTCTCATGTCCTGCTTCACTCGTTCTCTGCCTCACCCGTTCTCTGCCTCACCTGTTCTCTGACGTCCTGTCTCACCCGTTCTCTGCCTCACCCGTTCTCTGACGTCCTGTCTCACCCGTTCTCTGCCTCACCCGTTCTCTGCCTCACCTGTTCTCTGACGTCCTGTCTCACCCGTTCTCTGCCTCACCCGTTCTCTGCCTCACCCGTTCTCTGCCTCACCCGTTCTGACGTCCTGCCTCACCTGTTCTCTGTCTCACCCGTTCTCTGTCTCACCCATTCTCTGATGTCCTGCCTCACTCGTTCTCTGCCGTCCTGCCTCACCGGTTCTCTGCCTCACCCGTTCTCTACCTCACCCGTTCTCTGCCCTACCCGTTCTCTAACGTCATGCCTCACCCGTTCTCTAATGTCCTGCCTCACCTGTTCTCTGCCTCACCAGTTCTCTGATGTCCTGCCCCACCCGTTCTCTGTCTCATCCGTTCTCTGATGTCCTACCTCACCCGTTCTCTGCCTCACCCGTTCTCTGATGTCCTACCTCACCCGTTCTCTGCCTCACCCGTTCTCTGCCTCACCTGTTCTCTGATGTCCTGTCTCACCCGTTCTCTCATGTCCTGCTTCACCCGTTCTCTGCCTCACCCGTTCTCTGCCTCAACCGTTCTCTGATGTCCTGCCTCACCCGTTCTCTGATGTCCTACCTCACCCGTTCTCTGCCTCACCCGTTCTCTGCCTCACCCGTTCTCTGATGTCCTGTCTAACCCGTTCTCTGTCTCACCCGTTCTCTGACGTCCTGTCTAACCCTTTCTCTCATGTCCTGCTTCACCCGTTCTCTGCCTCACCCGTTCTCTGACGTCCTGCCTCACCCATTCTCTGACGTCACCCCTCACCTGTTCTCTGTCTCACCCGTTCTCTGTCTCACTCGTTCTCTGACGTCCTGCCTCACCCGTTCTCTCCCTCACCCGTTCTCTGCCTCACCCGTTCTCTGACGTCCTGCCTCACCCATTCTCTGACGTCACCCGTTCTGACGTCCTGCCTCACCTGTTCTCTGTCTCACCCGTTCTCTGTCTCACCCATTCTCTGATGTCCTGCCTCACTCGTTCTCTGCCGTCCTGCCTCACCGGTTCTCTGCCTCACCCGTTTTCTACCTCACCCGTTCTCTGCCCTACCCGTTCTCTAACGTCATGCCTCACCCGTTCTCTAATGTCCTGCCTCACCCGTTCTCTGCCTCACCAGTTCTCTGATGTCCTGCCCCACCCGTTCTCTGTCTCATCCGTTCTCTGATGTCCTACCTCACCCGTTCTCTGCCTCACCCGTTCTCTGCCTCACCTGTTCTCTGATGTCCTGTCTCACCCGTTCTCTCATGTCCTGCTTCACTCGTTCTCTGCCTCACCCGTTCTCTGCCTCACCTGTTCTCTGACGTCCTGTCTCACCCGTTCTCTGCCTCACCCGTTCTCTGCCTCACCCGTTCTCTGCCTCACCTGTTCTCTGACGTCCTGTCTCACCCGTTCTCTGCCTCACCCGTTCTCTGTCTCACTCGTTCTCTGATGTCCTGCCTCACTCGTTCTCTGCCGTCCTGCCTCACCGGTTCTCTGCCTCACCCGTTCTCTACCTCACCCGTTCTCTGCCCTACCCGTTCTCTAATGTCCTGCCTCACCCGTTCTCTGCCTCACCAGTTCTCTGATGTCCTGCCCCACCCGTTCTCTGTCTCACCCGTTCTTTGATGTCCTACCTCACCCGTTCTCTGCCTCACCTGTTCTCTGATGTCCTGTCTCACCCGTTCTCTCATGTCCTGCTTCACTCGTTCTCTGCCTCACCCGTTCTCTGCCTCACCTGTTCTTTGACGTCCTGTCTCACCCGTTCTCTGCCTCACCCGTTCTCTGCCTCACCCGTTCTCTGCCTCACCCGTTCTCTGATGTCCTACCTCACCCGTTCTCTGCCTCACCCGTTCTCTGCCTCACCTGTTCTCTGACGTCCTGTCTCACCCGTTCTCTGCCTCACCCGTTCTCTGCCTCACCCGTTCTCTGCCTCAACTGTTCTCTGATGTCCTGTCTCAACCGTTCTCTCATGTCCTGCTTCACTCGTTCTCTGCCTCACCCGTTCTCTGCCTCACCTGTTCTCTGACGTCCTGTCTCACCCGTTCTCTGCCTCACCCGTTCTCTGATGTCCTGTCTAACCCGTTCTCTGTCTCACCCGTTCTCTGACGTCCTGTCTAACCCTTTCTCTCATGTCCTGCTTCACTCGTTCTCTGCCTCACCCGTTCTCTGCCTCACCTGTTCTCTGACGTCCTGTCTCACCCGTTCTCTGCCTCACCCGTTCTCTGCCTCACCCGTTCTCTGCCTCAACTGTTCTCTGATGTCCTGTCTCAACCGTTCTCTCATGTCCTGCTTCACTCGTTCTCTGCCTCACCCGTTCTCTGCCTCACCTGTTCTCTGACGTCCTGTCTCACCCGTTCTCTGCCTCACCCGTTCTCTGATGTCCTGTCTAACCCGTTCTCTGTCTCACCCGTTCTCTGACGTCCTGTCTAACCCTTTCTCTCATGTCCTGCTTCACCCGTTCTCTGCCTCACCCGTTCTCTGCCGTCCTGCCTCACCCATTCTCTGACGTCACCCCTCACCTGTTCTCTGTCTCACCCGTTCTCTGTCTCACTCGTTCTCTGACGTCCTGCCTCACCCGTTCTCTCCCTCACCCGTTCTCTGCCTCACCCGTTCTCTGACGTCCTGCCTCACCCATTCTCTGACGTCACCCGTTCTGACGTCCTGCCTCACCTGTTCTCTGTCTCACCCGTTCTCTGTCTCACCCATTCTCTGATGTCCTGCCTCACTCGTTCTCTGCCGTCCTGCCTCACCGGTTCTCTGCCTCACCCGTTTTCTACCTCACCCGTTCTCTGCCCTACCCGTTCTCTAACGTCATGCCTCACCCGTTCTCTAATGTCCTGCCTCACCCGTTCTCTGCCTCACCAGTTCTCTGATGTCCTGCCCCACCCGTTCTCTGTCTCATCCGTTCTCTGATGTCCTACCTCACCCGTTCTCTGCCTCACCCGTTCTCTGCCTCACCTGTTCTCTGATGTCCTGTCTCACCCGTTCTCTCATGTCCTGCTTCACTCGTTCTCTGCCTCACCCGTTCTCTGCCTCACCTGTTCTCTGACGTCCTGTCTCACCCGTTCTCTGCCTCACCCGTTCTCTGCCTCACCCGTTCTCTGCCTCACCTGTTCTCTGACGTCCTGTCTCACCCGTTCTCTGCCTCACCCGTTCTCTGTCTCACTCGTTCTCTGATGTCCTGCCTCACTCGTTCTCTGCCGTCCTGCCTCACCGGTTCTCTGCCTCACCCGTTCTCTACCTCACCCGTTCTCTGCCCTACCCGTTCTCTAATGTCCTGCCTCACCCATTCTCTGCCTCACCAGTTCTCTGATGTCCTGCCCCACCCGTTCTCTGTCTCACCCGTTCTTTGATGTCCTACCTCACCCGTTCTCTGCCTCACCTGTTCTCTGATGTCCTGTCTCACCCGTTCTCTCATGTCCTGCTTCACTCGTTCTCTGCCTCACCCGTTCTCTGCCTCACCTGTTCTTTGACGTCCTGTCTCACCCGTTCTCTGCCTCACCCGTTCTCTGCCTCACCCGTTCTCTGCCTCACCCGTTCTCTGATGTCCTACCTCACCCGTTCTCTGCCTCACCCGTTCTCTGCCTCACCTGTTCTCTGACGTCCTGTCTCACCCGTTCTCTGCCTCACCCGTTCTCTGCCTCACCCGTTCTCTGCCTCAACTGTTCTCTGATGTCCTGTCTCAACCGTTCTCTCATGTCCTGCTTCACTCGTTCTCTGCCTCACCCGTTCTGTGCCTCACCTGTTCTCTGACGTCCTGTCTCACCCGTTCTCTGCCTCACCCGTTCTCTGCCTCAACTGTTCTCTGATGTCCTGTCTCAACCGTTCTCTCATGTCCTGCTTCACTCGTTCTCTGCCTTACCCGTTCTCTGCCTCACCTGTTCTCTGACGTCCTGTCTCACCCGTTCTCTGCCTCACCCGTTCTCTGCCTCACCCGTTCTCTGCCTCAACTGTTCTCTGATGTCCTGTCTCAAACGTTCTCTCATGTCCTGCTTCACTCGTTCTCTGCCTCACCCGTTCTCTGCCTCACCTGTTCTCTGACGTCCTGTCTCACCCGTTCTCTGCCTCACCCGTTCTCTGACGTCCTGTCTCACCCGTTCTCTGCCTCACCCGTTCTCTGCCTCACCTGTTCTCTGACGTCCTGTCTCACCCGTTCTCTGCCTCACCCGTTCTCTGCCTCACCCGTTCTCTGCCTCACCCGTTCTCTGACGTCCTGTCTCACCCGTTCTCTGCCTCACCCGTTCTCTGTCTCACTCGTTCTCTGATGTCCTGCCTCACTCGTTCTCTGCCGTCCTGCCTCACCGGTTCTCTGCCTCACCCGTTCTCTACCTCACCCGTTCTCTGCCCTACCCGTTCTCTAACGTCCTGCCTCACCCGTTCTCTAATGTCCTGCCTCACCCGTTCTCTGCCTCACCAGTTCTCTGATGTCCTGCCCCACCCGTTCTCTGTCTCACCCGTTCTCTGATGTCCTACCTCACCCGTTCTCTGCCTCACCCGTTCTCTGCCTCACCTGTTGTCTGATGTCCTGTCTCACCCGTTCTCTCATGTCCTGCTTCACCCGTTCTCTGCCTCACCCGTTCTCTGCCTCAACCGTTCTCTGATGTCCTGCCTCACCCATTCTCTGATGTCCTACCTCACCCGTTCTCTGCCTCACCCGTTCTCTGCCTCACCCGTTCTCTGATGTCCTGTCTAACCCGTTCTCTGTCTCACCCGTTCTCTGACGTCCTGTCTAACCCTTTCTCTCATGTCCTGCTTCACCCGTTCTCTGCCTCACCCGTTCTCTGACGTCCTGCCTCACCCATTCTCTGACGTCACCCCTCACCTGTTCTCTGTCTCACCCGTTCTCTGTCTCACTCGTTCTCTGACGTCCTGCCTCACCCGTTCTCTCCCTCACCCGTTCTCTGCCTCACCCGTTCTCTGACGTCCTGCCTCACCCATTCTCTGACGTCACCCGTTCTGACGTCCTGCCTCACCTGTTCTGTCTCACCCGTTCTCTGTCTCACCCATTCTCTGATGTCCTGCCTCACTCGTTCTCTGCCGTCCTGCCTCACCGGTTCTCTGCCTCACCCGTTCTCTACCTCACCCGTTCTCTGCCCTACCCGTTCTCTAACGTCATGCCTCACCCGTTCTCTAATGTCCTGCCTCACCCGTTCTCTGCCTCACCAGTTCTCTGATGTCCTGCCCCACCCGTTCTCTGTCTCATCCGTTCTCTGATGTCCTACCTCACCCGTTCTCTGCCTCACCCGTTCTCTGCCTCACCTGTTCTCTGATGTCCTGTCTCACCCGTTCTCTCATGTCCTGCTTCACTCGTTCTCACCCAGGCTCACCCGTTCTCTACCTCACCCGTTCTCTGCCTCACCCGTTCTCTGCCTCACCTGTTCTCTGATGTCCTGTCTCACCCGTTCTCTCATGTCCTGCTTCACTCGTTCTCTGCCTCACCCGTTCTCTGCCTCACCTGTTCTCTGACGTCCTGTCTCACCCGTTCTCTGCCTCACCCGTTCTCTGCCTCACCCGTTCTCTGCCTCACCTGTTCTCTGACGTCCTGTCTCACCCGTTCTCTGCCTCACCCGTTCTCTGTCTCACTCGTTCTCTGATGTCCTGCCTCACTCGTTCTCTGCCGTCCTGCCTCACCGGTTCTCTGCCTCACCCGTTCTCTACCTCACCCGTTCTCTGCCCTACCCGTTCTCTAATGTCCTGCCTCACCCGTTCTCTGCCTCACCAGTTCTCTGATGTCCTGCCCCACCCGTTCTCTGTCTCACCCGTTCTCTGATGTCCTACCTCACCCGTTCTCTGCCTCACCTGTTCTCTGATGTCCTGTCTCACCCGTTCTTTCATGTCCTGCTTCACTCGTTCTCTGCCTCACCCGTTCTCTGCCTCACCTGTTCTTTGACGTCCTGTCTCACCCGTTCTCTGCCTCACCCGTTCTCTGCCTCACCCGTTCTCTGATGTCCTACCTCACCCGTTCTCTGCCTCACCAGTTCTCTGATGTCCTGCCCCACCCGTTCTCTGTCTCATCCGTTCTCTGATGTCCTACCTCACCCGTTCTCTGCCTCACCCGTTCTCTGCCTCACCTGTTCTCTGATGTCCTGTCTCACCCGTTCTCTCATGTCCTGCTTCACTCGTTCTCACCCAGGCTCACCCGTTCTCTACCTCACCCGTTCTCTGCCTCACCCGTTCTCTGCCTCACCTGTTCTCTGATGTCCTGTCTCACCCGTTCTCTCATGTCCTGCTTCACTCGTTCTCTGCCTCACCCGTTCTCTGCCTCACCTGTTCTCTGACGTCCTGTCTCACCCGTTCTCTGCCTCACCCGTTCTCTGCCTCACCCGTTCTCTGCCTCACCTGTTCTCTGACGTCCTGTCTCACCCGTTCTCTGCCTCACCCGTTCTCTGTCTCACTCGTTCTCTGATGTCCTGCCTCACTCGTTCTCTGCCGTCCTGCCTCACCGGTTCTCTGCCTCACCCGTTCTCTACCTCACCCGTTCTCTGCCCTACCCGTTCTCTAATGTCCTGCCTCACCCGTTCTCTGCCTCACCAGTTCTCTGATGTCCTGCCCCACCCGTTCTCTGTCTCACCCGTTCTCTGATGTCCTACCTCACCCGTTCTCTGCCTCACCTGTTCTCTGATGTCCTGTCTCACCCGTCCTTTCATGTCCTGCTTCACTCGTTCTCTGCCTCACCCGTTCTCTGCCTCACCTGTTCTTTGACGTCCTGTCTCACCCGTTCTCTGCCTCACCCGTTCTCTGCCTCACCCGTTCTCTGATGTCCTACCTCACCCGTTCTCTGCCTCACCCGTTCTCTGCCTCACCCGTTCTCTGATGTCCTGTCTCACCCGTTCTCTCATGTCCTGCTTCACTCGTTCTCTGCCTCACCCGTTCTCTGCCTCACCTGTTCTCTGACGTCCTGTCTCACCCGTTCTCTGCCTCACCCGTTCTCTGCCTCACCCGTTCTCTGCCTCACCCGTTCTCTGCCTCACCTGTTCTCTGACGTCCTGTCTCACCCGTTCTCTGCCTCACCCGTTCTCTGCCTCACCCATTCTCTGACGTCCTGTCTCACCCGTTCTCTGCCTCACCCGTTCTCTGTCTCACTCGTTCTCTGATGTCCTGCCTCACCCGTTCTCTACCTCACCCGTTCTCTGCCCTACCTGTTCTCTAACGTCCTGCCTCACCCGTTCTCTAATGTCCTGCCTCACCCGTTCTCTGCCTCACCAGTTCTCTGATGTCCTGCCCCACCCGTTCTCTGTCTCACCCGTTCTCTGATGTCCTACCTCACCCGTTCTCTGCCTCACCCGTTCTCTGCCTCACCTGTTCTTTGACGTCCTGTCTCACCCGTTCTCTGCCTCACCCGTTCTCTGCCTCACCCGTTCTCTGCCTCACCTGTTCTCTGATGTCCTGTCTCAACCGTTCTCTCATGTCCTGCTTCACTCGTTCTCTGCCTCACCCGTTCTCTGCCTCACCTGTTCTCTGACGTCCTGTCTCACCCGTTCTCTGCCTCACCCGTTCTCTGCCTCACCTGTTCTTTGACGTCCTGTCTCACCCGTTCTCTGCCTCACCCGTTCTCTGCCTCACCCGTTCTCTGACGTCCTGTCTCACCCGTTCTCTGCCTCACCCGTTCTCTGCCTCACCTGTTCTCTGATGTCCTGTCGCAGTTCTCCCAGGATCTGATTGAAGATGATGAGCTGACCAATCAGAGCCTTCGTGTGCTCACCTGTCAGAAACAGGCGAGAGTCAGTGACCTTATTGATCAGTTTGACAACAGTTATTGTGAAGTGAACTCACCCAGGATGGAGTTCAGGTCACTGCTCACTGAAAAACATCAAATGTCAGAATACCACGACCAGCCCTGTCCGTCGCTGCTGCGTGGACTCACACGTGCCGTTTACCTGAGCCGTGGGCTGAGGAGTCTCCCTGGAACGGACAGTGGGTCAGAGCTCCAGCTTCAGCAACGCTGCCCCCTAGAGCCAGTCGCAGGGACTGCACCGCCCCCTGACAGACACACAGCAGAGTCCATCAACACAACAGCGGCCCGTCGCTCGCTCTGGGTCCAGATGGGTCCAGATGGGTCCAGATGGGACGCGAGGCTGCTGACCTGCAGCCGCATGTAGGCCTTCTGTCCGTGCCGGACCTCCACCAGCTCCGCCTCCCGGGGCAGCGGCACCAGCGGCGGCAGCCCCTGGCTGGAGTCGGCCGGTCTGCAGTCCACGTACAGCTCGGCGCTCACGCTGCCGCGCTGCAGGCCTCCGAGCCGCAGGATCAGCGAGTGCGCGCGTCCGTCGGCCAGCTGGGCGCTCTGCAGGTTCACCGTGTGCAGCTTCCCGTCAGCGCGGACGTAACGGACCAGGACTGAGGGCGAGAGCAGCCGTCAGAGCGCGTGGGTTCTGCTCAGAACACCGTGGGACCCGTCCAGGTTCCCGGCCCGACCCGTCCAGGTTCCCCACCCTGAGCGCGTCCGTGGGGCTTCTTCTACTGCTGCTCACTCTTATACGGAATATAAAGAGTCCTGAGACGACGTCTGGTCTGATATGAGGAGCTCATTGGAACCTCAACCTGTTTAAGAAGCCTCTGAGGCGCTCTCACCTTTCTGGGGCATTGACACTCGTTCAGGTTCCACCATAATTACCTCCTACTGGTGTTTCCACTACGTTTACGTGTGCAGTAAAACACACCCGTCCATGTGTCTCATGTGCACCAACCTTTGCTCATCTTCCCCATGACCGCGAGCTCCAGGTACTTCCGGTTGTCCTGTTTGCTGTAGACGCCCAGCAGGACGCCGCCGAGCTTGGCCGGCAGCCGGAACGTCGACACCACGTAGACGTCACTGAGCGAACTCAGAGCGGACGACAGCGTTTGTACCGCCGACGCGGTCTGCTTCGAATCCTGGAGCCCCAGCACGTCAATCACTGCGGAGGAAGAGGAGGAGGAGGAGGAAGAGCAGCGCAACCGGACTGTTTACAGACCGCGATTAATCAGATAAAAAGAACTGTTAGCGGCAGCTTTAAAGTTCTCTTTAAATGGATGAAAGTCTTTAATTCTTACGTCTATTGGATAAAGATCATTATTTAAATGTACGGAGCTCAGTCGATTCACTGATACTAGGACTGAACTGGCATGAAATTTAATTCAAGACCAAAAGTTATTTACCACAAAACAAAAGTTCAACTCTTTTCTAAAGCCACGGGGTTGTGAAGCAGCAGCTGGTACCAGGTCCGGGTCGAGGCTCTGGTTTCACACCCAGTCATGACACGTTCACGGTCCTTCCAGCTCTAACTCGGAACCTTATCGGTTTAATAGTCGTTTTCTGCCGCCGTAACGCTTTTCTAAAGCTATATTTAAAACGTAAATGATGATCAAATCTGTACCAGCTACTTACTACGTTTTCTTATAATATCGAGAAGAGTGTCCCGCTACGCTTTCATACTTTTACTATTAGTATTGGACTCGTACCGTCCAGAACCATCTTCATATACAAATGCATCCATGTGACTAACGCGGTGCAATAAAAGCTACGGTGAAGTCCAGTCAGGTCCAACAGAACAGCTGCTGACGTTACAAAAACACTCCGTTACGTTATTGCTGCTTTTGTGGTTCGGTACCTTGAACGTCCGGTTCGTTGGAGAAGCCCGCCGCTAGCTGGGCACAGATGATTGACAGCAGAACCCTGACGGCCCGACCCATGTCTGCAACAACAGAATCAGGACCAAGACCTTCAAAACTGGCAAAAAGCAGCAAATGACGGAGACCCGGGTCCAAAGCGAAGCCAGCTCCCGGAGCCGTAGCAGGAGCCTCAGAACCGAGACCACAGTTGGACCCGCGGAGCGAACCGACGGAGCGAACCGACGGAGCGACGGGAGGAGAAACTAACCGTTATTCCGCGCGCACAGCTGGAAACTACTGCTGCGCGCTCACCGAAGCAGCGCGTGCACGCAGGGTGATGGGCGCAAAGCAAGAGATGAAGTTGAAAGTTCACAAACACGTGAAATTATTCTTGTGGAGACGTTTTAACCAGAAGAAAGAATTGAAATAAAACAGTGACAATCACAACTTTAATGAGCACAGAACCAGTCAACAGTCAACAACAGCTCCTCAGCCATCACTCCAAGGGTCAAAGGTCAGAGTTCCTTGCTGCAAAGCCAACAAGACACATAGAAAGTAACTGCACTTCAGTTGGTGCTGTTCTGCAACCAGCAGAACCTGCAGTCAGGCTGGTTCTTTTGACAGCAGAACCTTGACAGTCCGATCCACGGTACACAACGAGCTAGTGTCCTAAACCGAGTCCACTGTGCCTTCATATTTCATAATGTTTCACAAAAGGAAGCAGCTGAGCAGCAGTGAACTTTGACCCGTCCTCAGCTAAACCGGTGCGTCTGTTCGTATGTAAACTGTGACGGTTATAGTTTGCTGGGGTTGTGGCTCAGACCCTCTGCTGGAGGAGCTTGGCCATCCACCCATGGACCCCTGAAGACCTGGTGACTCTGGGAAGTTACAGCAGCTGATGTCAGAACCAGTGAAGTGGGTGTTGTCCAGTCTGGTAACTCACTGAAAATGTGTGTGTGTGTGGGGGGGGGGGGGGGGAAGCTGACATGTGCTTTCCTCTGCAGACCTCCTCTCACTGTTTGTTTCTGCTTCGGGAACGTTGCCATGGTCACCAGTTTAAGAATGTTCCTCCCACTGCAGCGAAGGTGTGTGGCGAGTCAGATCCAGTGTGTTGGTGCTGGGGGGTCACAGCCACAAACTGCTTCCAGATCAGCTCAACAAAACCAAGCGAACAGCAGCCAGAGCAGGATTCCTGGGTGATGGCGTCATGTGCAGCTGTGTCCCCAGGGTCCAGAGCCGGTCTGGATGGGTGGAGCCTCCCAGTGGAGGGGTGAGGGGTGGTGAGGCAGGCTGGACCGAGTGGCCAAGTTATTAACGGTATGAAGTCATAACGGATGCTGCTCCTCGGGGCAAGTGGGACGTGTTTAAGCTCACAGGACTCCAGTCAATATTAGTGAGTACTAGTCACATGTTCAGGGATATGATGACGTCTGTGAAAGCCTCACCAAAGGCCTGGAACCTCATGAGGGACGCAAAGAACCTCTAGACCAGCCACAGTGACTGCAGAAGCTCCATATGAAGCCTTCTCCATCACCTGGGACCTCCTGCTGGGCCCGCTTTCTCTGAAGGACGCCGGACCCTTGTTTGAGCAGGTCAAGCATGTTTGTGAGACACAGAACAGGAGGCACGGTGCAATAACAGACCCGTTTGTTGTGGTACATTACGACCTGTCAGAACCTTCTTTACTGAACCCTGCAGACGGGACATCAACGAACTGAACCTGGAGAAAAGAATCGATTTTATTTAAACTAAAATCAAAGGTTTCTCTTTGAAAAGCTGTGAGCTTACAAATGAACTAGACATAAAACCAAAAAGAATCTGTACATGGAGAACTGTGATTTCTTACATCTCTGCACATGAACCAGCGCCACACGCTCCCGTCCGCTCATTGAAGGAGATATTTTTCATTCAGTAAATCTTACACCGACACGTCTTCTCTAGCTCGGTTTGGAGGTGGTAATAACGGACAGCAAAAACTATTTAGGCCTGTGGGTCAGCCGTCCCCCTCCTCCTCGTGGGAGCCGAGGGGCTGCAGGTCAGGAGGCTCCTCCAGCGCCTCCTGCTGGATGTGCTGGATGGACACCATGCCGGTCATGAAGGCGTAGCTCAGCATGGCCCCCAGAGCCACCAGGGCCGACAGGAACTGCTTCCTGCGCTTGTGGGGGACGTGATCAAAGTCTCCACCTTCAGGCTGTGAAGACCCCTTTGGACCGGAGCTCTCTAAAAAACACAACATGGACGACGTCAGTCGTTGCAGAAGGAATAGGACAGATTATGCACTGATCCTGAGAGATGTATCCAATTCAGGGCTGCAACAACAAATCAATAATATCGATAAAAATCTAAGATGGAAATGATTGATAATCATTTTCCGTTACCAATAAGTTGGGTTGCTCCTTTTGCGATTACGTCCTAATTTTTTCTTCATCTGAGCATTAAATATTAAACAAAGCAACTTTAACCTGCAATAATGCAGTCCTCAGCTCGTGGCTTGTAAATACACAGCGACACACGAGCACGTGAGAAGAAAACAGTCATGGATGCAGCAGCGGTAACAAACGCTGTGTATCCATCACGTGAAGAAGCTTCATTAGTTGCTGCCGCGTAAAAAGTTAGTTTGTTACTTAATCTATCAGCTGGTTGGGATCAACTCGCTCTCTACATAGCGATGAACGATGCCACCACTGAATGTAAAGGCAGCGTTAACACATGAAAACATGTTTAGTGGTTGTCACTCCTGAAGCACAACTACTGAAGGTCCAGGAGTCTTTGGAGTTACATGATCTCCGTGTCTTCATGGGTTTTCTCCCACAGTCAGGTTAATGTAGCTGCTGCAGATCCTCACAACAGAAGAAGCCCCAAGCTTGCTTTGATTGTTTATATGTTAGATATTTTATTATTCAAACACTGGATTTTGTGTTTAATTTGAGATTTAAAGAGTCAAAATGGAAATATAAATCCCTTATCAGTTTTTTTTAAACTATAATAAGCAAAACATCAAATAATTTTTTTATCAGATAAATCTATTAATCACAATCAAAATAATGGTTAGTTACAGCCCTAATCCTGCCCTTTATAACCTCATGGGCAGCCCTTCCTCTGCACACTTCCTTCTAACAAACCGATGTGTTGGACAGACGCTCTACCCAGCAGAGTCTCAGGGCTTCCTAATGGCTTGGTCTCGGTTCTTATTTTTGGCCCTAAAGATGATTTTGTCTCTTTGTTGTGTAATCATTTGCTTTTTAGAGGTTTTGTTCTCTGTGATACAGAGATACAGAGCTTCAAGGGCACTCAGAACCATACACCAATAATACTTGTGCGAGTTAGTGTGTGCAGTGAGACTCGGTGGACATTTACATAACATCACTCAGTGATGGTAAATGAACAGATAAATAATCCGCAGAAAAAGCAGTTTTGAACACATCTACACAATAGAGGAAGAAATCTCTTGGAAAAGCTTTCGACTAAAAGCTCTGCAGATGTGACAGGGACCAGAAAAGGTTCTGGATCCAGTTTGTCTCCTCACCTTGTCCATCTCTGGGGAAGTAGAGCAGCAGGATGTTGGTGCAGAAGTTGGTCAGGTTGTCAAGGGATTTCAGATGCTGCTGAAGTTTCCCATTCGGCAGTTTGGACTTGAGGATGGGAGCCAGGTGTCCAAACACATAAGCATCTAGAGACGAAGGGCTAAGAAGGCGAAGGTGAGGAAAGAAAAATACATTATCCATAAATAGTTTCCTTCCAGGACACGAGGCCTGACTGGAATTTAAAAGACTGGATTTGGTGAGGAAGTGTCGCTTCAGCTCAGTTGGTTTGACCGTTTCTGTATTGCTGAAAAGGAAGTGGTCTTTAACATTAGTCTTCTGGGTGGAGATTCTGCTGCTCTGCAAATCTGGAGGAACTTACGAGTCTCCAAAGAAGAACTTCTGTGAGCCCAGTCGTTGGGACAGTAGGTTCATACACTCAGCAGCGTCACGGTACAGCTAAAAGACAACACACAGAAGACAGTGTTCACATTGTAGCCGTTTGTCTGAGCTCAACAGCAAGAGTCAGCAAGTCTACCATGGTTCTGAACATCCAGAATACAGCGTTCCAAGCCAAGTCTGAGGTTTTACAGTAAAGGTTGTGTGGAGCGCTGCAGTGTGAAGTCAAAGGAGGCCAAAGCTATAGCTAAGTGATGTGAATGCACTGTAGGTTCTCAAAGATTCTACTGTGAGAAACCTTGGTGTCATGTTTGACCAGGATCTCTCTTTTACATCATACATTAAACAAATCTCCAGAACCGCCTACTTCCACCTTAGAAATATAGTTAAAATCAGAAGCATCCTCTCTCACAGCGATGCAGAGAAACTGATCCATGCATTTGTTACCTCTAGGCTGGACTACTGTAACTCCTTACTCATAGGATGTCCTAACAGCTCCTTAAAAAGCCTACAGCTCATTCAAAATGCTGCAGCCAGAGTTCTGACAGGACTTAGAAAGAGAGATCACATTTCTCCTACATTAGCTTCTCTGCACTGGCTGCCTGTAAAATGTAGGATAGAATTTAAAATTCTCCTACTCACCTACAAAGTACTTAATGATAAAGCTCCTTCTTATCTTAAAGACCTCATAGTTCCTAATGCTCCCAGTAGAACGCTTCGTTCTCAGAGCGCTGGGCTACTTGTGGTTCCTAGAGTGTTTAAATGCAGAACAGGGGGCAGAGCTTTTAGCTACCAAGCTCCTCTCCTCTGGAACCAGCTCCCTCTTCAGGTTCGAGAAGCTGACACACTCTCCACCTTTAAGATTAGGCTTAAAACCTTCCTTTTTGATAAAGCTTATAGTTAGAGATGGTTCAGGTCACTGGCAATGATTGTTAGTCACAGGAACCATCTCTTAGTTAAGCTGCAATAGACATAGACTGCTGGGGGACTTAATTTATACACTGAGCTCTTCTGTTTCCTTCTACCTCCTCTGTCCCATAAGCTCCCATCATTGTCCCATGTTTAACTAACCTTGTCTCTTTCTGTCCAGTAGTTGTGCCTTACTTTGTAAAGTGCCTTGAAATAACTTTGTTGTGATTTGGCGCTATATAAATAAAATTGAATTAAATTGAATTGAATTGACCCATTACTGAACTGAAGGCCTGGATTCTAAAGTTAAGTTTTTTAAATAAATTTACCTTCAGACTTTCCCTAAACAACATCTGACTTTTTCCAAAGTGGTTGAATCTTTCTATTTCAGCGGTTTTTCAGGGGAAATATTCACTGAAGTTTTTCTTTACTTGCTAATTTGTTCCAACCACTTCTCAGCACAGCCTGAACAGATGGAAGTGATCTTTCTGCACAAATTTCGTTTCATGTTCTGCAGCCAAATGACACAGAACTGAAGTCAGACTTAAATGCTCGCTGTTTAGACACTGTACTTTTGTGCTTATACTCGTGACGTCAGTGTTTTTACTGTGGCGGAAAAGCTCAACGGACTGCCAGCCACGTCCTCACCTCCTTCTCCAGGTCCTCTCCTGCCTCTAGGCCCTCGTCCCCTCGCAGCAGTCGGAGTTTTTCCAGCTGCTGCCTCTGCATTCGTCCGGGCAGGAAAAAGTTCAGAGGAAAGGGCATGTGCGCAGCGTACCAGCAGCGAGTCACATCCACGTAGTTCTTTGGCTCGATCCAGAAAGCGTAGATCTGAAAACAGGAGCCATGCTTTGTGTGTGGGAATGTTTTCCTAACAAGACGTGTAGGTTTTCTTACCAGAGCAGGCATAAGTTTCTCCTCCATCAGAGAGATGAAGGCTAGGCTGTCAGCTCCTTCCTTGGCTGACAGATCGAAGTCTGCGTTGTATTTCTGAGAAACAGATCAAAAATGTGAGAACAAAAACTATGCTAAATAAAATTTATGAAAAATTTAAATCACAGTACAACAGTCTGTGCCAGTGTGGAGTAACTGGAAGAACACGTTTTAGTGACATGAGGATTTGATGGATTTCTGTAGGGACTGATCTGGTGCAGTCTGGACTCTGTCCTGATACCAGGATCCCGACTAGGAGTGCAGGGAGGTGTATAAGCTTCTGCTTGAGTCCTTACTACCGCTGCTGTAGTCAACAGCTGGAGGCATTTCATTAATAAGGAGTAGCTGAACATAGCATGTGAATTGGTTCCCCTTAAACACCTGTAGATTGTTTTATGAGGTTTTAATCAGGTTGTGTTGCACTAATTTCAAGGTTTTTTGCTCCAATTAAATATTCTTTCTGTGCAATAAATATCAACAGGAAGAACTGAGGCACTTAGACTGTACAGTTGGTGTAGGACTGGCAGACTTTTAGGGCTGTGTCTCTAATAAGGTGCTGATGTGTGTAGCTGTTGAGCATTTGCTGATACGATGGAGGCATCAAACAGTGGCTACAGCTCATCAGCTGATAAAAGTGACAACAAACCAAGACATGGAAGAAGCTGACCAGCCTGAATACACAAAGCCATTGAATGCGAGGGAGGTCGGCAGCACAGCGTGAAGCCAGCTTCTTTAGCAGCTCCTCTGCCGTTGTGGTTTTTCACCAACCTATTGCAGCGTGGAGGCACAAAGCATGCTGGGTAATGACTTCCAGCTGTTTGTTAGCTGCCGAGGGCAGCGGTTGGCTTAGAGGTGTGACTTCTGCTGAGGGGAATGTGTGCTAGGAACTAAAGGTCACAGCAAAGAGAGGGAAACGGAGGGGTGTCAGATATCCCAGTGTCACTTTATTCTCCAGTAGGATGTCACGTCCCATAACCGTCCTACATCACCAGATCAAATACTAGACTAAAATGACATCTATCTTCTTCAAAATTGAAGCAGTGGCTGTAAATGAAACCATCTCTGGTGACCTCTGACATAATAGCATGTGTTCTCAGGCAGGTATGAAAACTAAAAGAGACACTGAGCTCAAACACAAGTATTCCCCTCAGGTAAGATTTGATCATTATGTCATCAAGACCAGCCAAGGACAAATATGATGCAAGTGTTCATCACCATGAGGTCCCAGTGGGACAGAAGCTTGACACAACAGGGAAATTCTAAGGCAGGAAACAGCTGAACTCTGAAAGACAGGTTCGGGGCAATCGAGTCTTCACCACCGGGCACCAGCATTGCAAAATTGAGTGCGTTTCACGTCTTTGCGAGTGGATAAAACATTATGAGTTTTAAGAAGGTGGATCACTCAGTGTCAAAGACATACGTGCTTTAAAACTGCAAAAGAAAAAAAGGGAGAGACTGAAATTTCTATTTGCTTGAAGCATTGAATTTAAATCACATACATTAAACATTGTCATTAAACAAAAATTAAACATTGAATTGGTATAACTGGTTTATTAAAAAGGTGAGGTCATGGGGTAGAACTACATAAGTCCAACTTCTTCCTACTCCGTTCAAGCATGTACGAAGTCAATTGAAAGCTGAAATGCTTTTTCTTGTATATGTGCAAAATTATGTGTTGGTATATCAACTGCTTTTACATGTTTTGAAAAAATAAATAAATCAAAAAAACAATAATTAATAATAATATTTGACAGAGTAATGTTCAGAGGATCAATCAGACTGGAACAAGTTCTTTTCTTTAAACTATATAGTTGGTAAAGTTTGGAATCTAAACAGAACTTCCAGAATTAGACAGAAAAGGCTTGAGTTCCTGCTCCTGCTGAGCAGAATCATCAGTTCAGCTGGAATGTGTCTCCGGCTCCAGCTTCCTGTTGTTTAATAGATTTTTCCAGTGGGCTACAGAGCTCAGAGATGTGACAGAGCCTGAACACAGTCAAACGCAGGCTGGTCTAATTCTACTAACTCATGCTGTGCCTACTGCCTCCATAGACCAAGACCATGCTGAGGAATTCTCTTTTCCTCCTTGGGTGACTCCAATGATGTGAAGTTTCCATCATATAATGTAGAATCCCTAATACGTCCAATACAAAATGTGATTTGTTTAACACAGACATACAGTACGTGCAAGAATAAACGAATAATCATATTTTGACTCGTATCCATCTAAATAGCTTAAAATCATTAACATCAAACAGATAAATCAGCATTATTGTTCCTTTTGATTTCTACACGTGAACATAGTGACCTGTGACACTGGGAGGCAGTGGTTACCTGTTTTCTGAGGTGGATGATAATGTCAGAAGGTCTGGACAGAGTTTCTTTCCCATTGGTCCTCAGAGCAGGAAGAAAACCTTTGAAGAACAAAACAGGTGTAAGCGAGTGACTGTGAGCAGGCTGAGACTGAATGAGTCCACAAAGTACAGACGTGTCTCACCGCTCGGGCTCCTCCAGGGGTTGGAGATTTTCCGAAGTTTGAGAGGAGCGCCTGCAAACTGAGCGTAGGCCTGCAGCGAGGAAACAAGCCAAAATGAAGTTCTATCCCCCCAGAAGTGAACAAGTTCCTGCCTGATAGGAACTGGATTTAGTTGGGTTAAGGGCTGCTGCTTTGATGAACGAAGGAATGTCTCATCCACCCAACAGATCCATTATCTGAATCAGAAACAGCTTTATTTGCCAAGTTCGCACAGAAAACCAGGAATTAGATGCGGTCAGACTGTGTCTTTTGTAGGGCTGCAACTAATGATTATTTTGATAATCCATTAATCTGTCGAATGGATAAACATTTTTTTAACAAGTATTATTTGATGTTTTGCTTACTAGAAATCCCTTAGGTTTTTTTTTTAACTAAATTTTGACTCTTTAAATCTCAAACAACACACAAAACCCAGCGTTTGAATAATAAAACTTCCAAAATATAAATAATCAAAGCAAGCAGAGTTTTGTTCCAACGTGAAGATCTGCAGCAGCTCCATTAACCTGACTGTGGGAGAAAACCCACGCAGACACATTCAGTGTCTGCACCGTTTAAGTTGCGTCGTTCTGTGGTGGCGCCGTTCATCACTATGTAGTGAACGAGATGATGCGCAGTCACAGATTAAGTAACAAAGTAACTTTTAACACAGCGGCACTTAATGAAGAGTCCTCACGTGATGATAAACAGCGTTTGTTCCCGCTGCTACATCCGGGACACCAGTGTTTCATTCTTACGTTATCCTGTGTCGCTGTAGTTTTACAAACCACCAGCTGAACTTTGTATGACTTGAAGGTTAACGTTGTCTTTGTTTAATATTTAAAGCTCATATGAAGAGATGAGGCGCAGCCTTCACCTGCTGCCGCTTGGTTTGTTTTCCCCGCATTCCAGCGGCTGCGTTATTTTGCCGTCGCGCTGCGCAGCTCGACTAATCGATAACGGCAAATCATTATAGATCAATTTCCGTCATCGATTATTATCGATTCGTCGTTGCAGCGCCCACACACACTAAACACACACATACCAGCGTTGTCTGTTACATGACTTTAATTTCATATATTATTAACTATTATTTTAACCCCGTCGGGAAGAGAGGGGGCAATGAGCAGCCACATGCGATGTCCAGCACCGAGTAACACACATGGTGACCGTCACTGGATTTAAACCTACACCCCTCTCAAATGGTATAGAGGGGCCTCAAACTGGTTCCGTGGAGGGCCGCTGTCCCTGCTGGTTTTCCACCTCTCTCTGCCCCAGCTCCTGTTGATTACCTTGACCAGGTGTGTTCAGTCAACAAGCTTGGAAAGCCAACGGACACACCTGATCAAGGTAATTAGCAGAGAGAGCAGCAAAACCAGCAAGGACAGCGGTCCTCGAGGACCCGACACATGTGGTCTAGACACTGAGCCACCACGCCACAAAACGAAGCTTTGGTTGTTCATGCAATGTAAATCTGCACTGTCAACATCAGTCTCTCCATATGTCACACACGCTCTACAGTTTTATGCAGTACATTACAAACAAAAGGGAAGTCTGATTACCTTACATATATTTATAAGGTTGTCTGCCATTTGCAGAACACATCTTCCAGTAAATGCTGAAATTTCTCAGTTGTCTGAAACTTAACGAGTAAAAAGCTTCATTGAATTTCTCATAGAATTTCCTCATAAATTTTAAGTGGAGACAGACCTCGAAAGTTTGTTCCACTGAAGCTGGAAGTCTCTGTGTATGGATTTCAATTTGAATCGGGAGGAAATACATAGAAACACTGTAAGGAAGTCAGAAACACTGTAAGGAAGTCATGGTTTTAGAGTTTAGGTCAGGACCAAATCCAGACCTTAATCTGAACTCGCTACAGATGCATCTCTAACCAGTGTCTACCCAGAGACACAATGAGCATGTGCAGTTAGAAACCATGACGCAACGCTGGACAAAACAGCAACTAGACCTGAAACTGTGTCAGCAACATTAAAATCTCCATTACAACCCAGCACCTTGTTTACTAGTTGGCCATGAGCCTCGTTCCTAAAATTACTGTATCCACTATATCACCTGGACATCTAACGCTGTGCGAGTCACGGCTCCATTTTGGATCCACATTTGGTTCATGAATCCCTGATCAAATATTTCCCTTTTATTCTGTGTTCAACCTTTGCAGAACCAGCAAAGTACACTTATGAGGTCAACAAATGTGAAAACCAACATGGTTGACCTCAGATTGAAGCTTGTTCGAGTCCTCTAGAACTGGTGAGAAAGCAGTGTTCAGCCCCAACCTGCTATAAGTGTTACTGATCTCTGCAATGGAAACGAAATGTGTTTCTCTCATCATATAGTTTATGGCTGGTTATGTTCAGCTTATGCTTTTTGCTCCTTATGGATGCAATACAGCCTTTATGTTCATCACGTATCAGTTTTTATGTATCTGACATGTTTCTAGTTTATGGTTTTTTCTGCCTGCCTTCTATTTGACTCCCCAAATCCAAGGTCGTGAAGTTCTCCCCCCTTTATCTCTTGACTATCATTGCCCCTTCTCTCGATTAGCGAGGCTAGTGATGCAAACGCTCCCTAATATGGCGACAGAGATCAGGTGGTAATCTGCAATTTGATTGGACCAGAGAGAGACAGTCCACCCTGCCAGGAAAGGAACAAAAGGCAGGAGCAACTTATACATTTGTGTTGTATGTTTTTATCTCCCCAGCCAATCTTTGGGTTATTGATTTTATTTCTGGTTTTGGATTCCAAAAAGCAACAGCTGTGAGCCAGGTTGCTTGTTATTCATGATGCCAATTAACAGTGTTGCCAGTTTAGCGCCTATATTTATATAAATGATAAATATCACTATACATATCAAAATATAATTATTTGCGAAGCGTTTATCACAATACATATGCTACTGTATCACCAGAATTCTTCTACACCAAACTGTCCACTGAGCAGCAGTAAAGATGAACTTTGCCACATTCTGCTCTGACAAAACATAATGTAGCACCTGTTTAATCTGAAAACCAACCTGAGCAGGATCAGCTAAGACCAGAGGAAGACCTTCCACAAACCAGCTTGAACTTAACCTGACTGAACTGGAAACTTTATAAACACAGCCTGTGGTCTGGAACATCTGGGGTAAATCACATAAATACACATTGAGCCGTTTTCAGATCAGCAGAAGGCTCAGGTTTTCCAACCACTGCAGAGGAGTCATCATTACCCAGACTGCACTGCTCCTCCGCTATCAGTCCAACGCAAACACGTCTCAGTCAGGTTTGATCACTTGGAGGAGCGCTGGAGCCCCAGCGTGGACTGCAGGCAGACATGGAAACAGCCAGAGCGCGTCTGGGTGGTCACAACATGATTCATCACATACAACAAAAATGTTTTAGAAAGAGTATTGATAGCAAAGTGGAATGGTACGGAAACTGAGGAAGGCCTTTTAGAAGGAGCCTCTTATTACTGCTGAAGTGGAGCCGACACCAGCTACTCTCATTCTGTTCGTCTTTATTCAGTGATTTCTGACTGTTTGACACGTGGAATAATGATGCTGTTCAGAACTTGGGGATTCCGAAAGCATTCCAACAACTGCTGCAGACGATTAATCTATTAACCAGAGCAGCAGCACATCAGAAGAAGCAGTATTAACCAGAGTGCCAGGGGGGACGTCGACTCGAACTTAGCCGTTAGCCTGGTACCGGTGGCAGCGGGTCGGAGCCGTGTCACTCAGCCAGTATCACAGAGGGACACGCACTACACGGTTCTGCGTCAATATGAACAGAGACTCACCAGAACCACCAGACAGTCGACGCTAATGGACGGTAAACCCCAGTCTCCTTCCCAGCAAAACAACTCGTCCGGGGCCGCCATCTTTACTCCGACCCGTGACCTTTACCAGCGGAAGAAAAGTTCTGCTTCTTCTATTAGATTTTTATGGCAGCGTGCATACTACAGCGCATTACCGCCACCTGCTGTATCTACAAACAAACTCTGTCTCTTCAACGCCAAAACAACCTATACGTGCCCCATTTCACTGGTCTAACACTCCATTATTCGCTCTGTCTCGTCCAGAAACTTAAAAGCAGCTCTGTACCACATATCACCTACTTTCAAATTCAGTAATATATTTAACTCTAACTGTGTTTTATGTACTCTCAAGCACTCTATCATCCTTTTCCTTTAAATCATTCACATTTCCTGTCTCCTGCTTTTTAAGTATCTTCTTCGTGCTGTTAAGACCTGTACGTCCAAACCTCCTTCTGCTCATCAGATCATCCCTCCTCCTATTCCCACTACATCCTATCAGTTCCCACTTTCCTTTGTATGTTGTAGTACCCTCTTCCTTCACTTCCTCCCATTCTTCCTGCCCAATCCCTTTGTTCTCTCTTTAACTATACTCTTTATTTTTCCTTTACTCTATTTTTTTTCAGTATCCACATTTTCTCTTCCCGCTGCTTTCTTGGCCTGTTTGTCTGCTCACTCATTTCCCTCTATTCCTGTATGTGCTGGTGCCCAGACAAACTGCACCACCAGCCCTGTCCTCTTTATTCTATGCACTGTGTTCAAGGTCTCCACCAGCACATCTTGTCTAGCATCTGATTCCATTTGTCTAGTACTCATCAGTGAGCTACTTGAGTCTGAACCTATTTGTGCCCTACATACCTCCACCCACTTTAAGCGCAGACAATTTTGCCACTAATTCCCCTGTAAACACTGATAACGCTTCACTAATTCTTCATCCTTTCTCTACCATAATCTCTGGTGCCACTAACACCATCCCTACTTCCCCACTTGTTGTCCTGGATGTGGATGCATCTGTATATTTTTATATACCCTCTATACTTTAACTCAATATATTTTTCCACCTTGTGCGCTCTAATGCTCTCCTCTCCTTTTCTTCCTAGCAGACTCAGATCCACCTCTATATCTTCTATTACCCATGATGGAACTTCTGACAGTGGCACCGTTGGGCTTATTTCTTTGTTTCCTACTTCCATTTCTCCTATTACTTTTTATTTCTATTTTTATTTCTGCTTCTCTCTATTTCTCTGCTTCCTCTTCTCATGTTTTCCTCCTTCTTTTTGTGCTTCTTCTTTTTCTTCTTTTTTGACGGTTGGTCAACAGCTGTTTGCTTTCATTACCGCCACATTCTATTTTGGAGCGTTGGCTGGCTGAGCTACATTATTCTTCTACTGATACACTTGAAATACATGAAGCATTTTATGTGTTTCTGTCCCATACAATCATTTGATGAGCTGCTTTCTTCTGACACATGTTTAATCATAAAATCAAATCAGATTCAGTTTTCAAAGTTGAAACTTTCACTTCTGGTATTTCGACACCTGTGCCCTTTGTCACAGATGAATGCTCTGTAGAAAACCACAAGATAAAGACAGAAATAACCAGGGGAAGAAGTGACACTTGCACAAGGGATGCTCTTTGAGCTCTGAGCTTCAGTCGTGTTGACATCAAGTTATTTAGCCTAATTTACTTGTCAAAAGAGCTGAAGTTCACACAGACAGTGATGACGAGCCTTTTACTATTCCAGTGCATCTAAAGCATCTAAAATAATCCACTCCACTGCATAACTGCATCTCAGAGACATAAAATCAAATGATGCTGCATGAAGTTTGAAGTTGTTGAATTTCTGCATCTAGTCAGTCAGAACAGCGACGTCTGAACGCGACCAAGCTGACGACCTCCAGGATTATAAAGCTGCTGCCAGGCAGTCAGAGCTGAAAGAATTTTTAATGTATTGACCTGTCACTCCTCTATTAAAATAGTAGATCTCCTGATTCAAGGTGTGTGGAAAATAATGAAATTACTGCTCCACATGGTAACAGCTCTGAGGCAGGAGAGCGTGTTCTGGCCTCACAGTGACCTCATAGCTCAGAGACCTTTACCTCAACATTTCATCCTTCACAGTCCGGCTGTCTGGACCACGTGTCACATGTTTCACTTTTTCACTTTCTAGCTTTTATTTCACTCATCATTCAAATGTTTTGTCCACAGCAGTGGCAACTGCTGCTCTTCATGACAATCATTTACATGACACTGCACTAAAACTGGAGCGATGCGCTCACGGACAGAAGCATCTAATAGCAAAACAGAAGTAAGTGGCTGAGTCCTGCAGCAGCGTGGGACGGATTTAAGCTTGAGGCAGCGAGGAGCACCTTCAGCCTCTGGTGGCTACACAGGTGTAGACGACGGCGTCATCTGCCTCCTTCTCCCGTCTGAATGAAGACAGAGCAAGGAATACTGCGATTTCAACATGGCGAGAAGTCAGTGACAGCATGGAAACAACAGAACAGAGGATCAAAGCAGCTGAAATCATGCAACTGACAGCAGTCACCAAATTGGTCCAAAGTGGACTCAGATGCAGACGGAAAAGAGAACTACTGTGGGAAGTTCAGACACAGTGTTATTTGTTACTTACACAAGCAAGAGATTCAACATAAAATAACCGACAGGAAATCTCTACAGAATAACTCAAAATCACAAGATCTCCAAAAACACAGGACTGAACAGTTCAGGTCTCAGGGGTTTAAAGTCATCACGTTGCATTTTAATTAATACTAGCTCGGCCGAACTGGGCCAGTACCTGGTCCGTTTCATGTGCATGATCTGGATGGAGGCGTAGTCCACTTCATCCATGGCTTGATGGGTTTTTTGTGGTTCAACTCGTCCGTCTGGTCCAGAAGGAGGCAGGATGCTGCTGTAGATGTTGTCAGGCAGCTAAGAAGCATGAAGGAATAAATCAGTCCGACATGAAAAACAGTCAGAGGTGCAGACAGACAGACAGACAGACAGACAGACAGGCAGGCAGGCAGGCAGGCAGGCAGGCAGGCAGACAGACAGACAGGCAGGCAGACAGGCAGTCAGACAGACAGGCAGACAGACAGGTAGGCAGACAGACAGGTAAGCAGGCAGACAGGCAGGCAGACAGGTAAGCAGGCAGACAGGCAGGCAGGCAGACAGACAGACAGGCAGGTAGACAGACAGAGAGAGAGGCAGGCAGACAGGCAGACAGGCAGGCAGGCAGACAGACAGACAGAGAGACAGAGAGACAACAGACAGACAGACAGACAGACAGACAGACAGACAGACAGACAGGCAGGCAGGCAGGCAGGCAGGCAGGCAGGCAGACAGACAGGCAGGTAGAGAGACAGAGAGACAACAGGCAGGCAGACAGATAGGCAGGCAGACAGGCAGGCAGGCAGGCAGGCAGACAGACAGACAGAGAGACAGGCAGGCAGACAGATAGGCAGGCAGACAGACAGACAGACAGTTAGACAGAGAGACAACAGGCAGGCAGACAGACAGACAGGTAGGCAGACAGACAGGTAAGCAGGCAGACAGGCAAGCAGACAGACAGGCAGGCAGACAGACAGACAGGCAGGTAGACAAGCAGGTAGGCAGACAGACAGGCAGGCAGACAGACAGACAGAGAGACAGGCAGGCAGACAGATAGGCAGGCAGACAGACAGACAGACAGTTAGACAGAGAGACAACAGGCAGGCAGGTAAGCAGGCAGACAGGCAGGCAGACAGACAGGCAGACAGACAGACAGGCAGGTAGACGGGCAGACAAGCAGGTAGGCAGGCAGACAGACAGGCAGGCAGGCAGACAGACAGACAGACAGACAGGCAGACAGACAGACAGGCAGGCAGGCAGACAGACAGGTAGGCAGACAGACAGGTAAGCAGGCAGACAGGCAGGCAGGCAGACAGACAGACAGGCAGGTAGACAGGCAGACAAGCAGGTAGGCAGGCAGACAGACAGACAGGCAGGCAGGCAGACAGACAGACAGAGAGACAGGCAGGCAGACAGATAGGCAGGCAGACAGACAGGCAGGCAGGCAGACAGACAGACAGAGAGACAGGCAGGCAGACAGATAGGCAGGCAGACAGACAGACAGACAGTTAGACAGAGAGACAACAGGCAGGCAGACAGACAGACAGGTAGGCAGACAGACAGGTAAGCAGGCAGACAGGCAGGCAGACAGACAGGCAGGCAGGCAGACAGACAGACAGGCAGGTAGACAGGCAGACAAGCAGGTAGGCAGACAGACAGGCAGGCAGACAGACAGACAGAGAGACAGACAGACAGACAGACAGTTAGACAGAGAGACAACAGGCAGGCAGGTAAGCAGGCAGACAGGCAGGTAAGCAGGCAGACAGGCAGGCAGACAGACAGGCAGGCAGACAGACAGACAGGCAGGTAGACGGGCAGACAAGCAGGTAGGCAGGCAGACAGACAGGCAGGCAGACAGGCAGGCAGGCAGACAGACAGACAGAGAGACAGGCAGGCAGACAGATAGGCAGGCAGACAGACAGACAGACAGACAGTTAGACAGAGAGACAACAGGCAGGCAGACAGACAGACAGGTAGGCAGACAGACAGGTAAGCAGGCAGACAGACAGGCAGGCAGGCAGACAGACAGACAGGCAGGTAGACAGGCAGACAAGCAGGTAGGCAGACAGACAGGCAGGCAGACAGACAGACAGAGAGACAGGCAGACAGATAGGCAGGCAGACAGACAGACAGACAGTTAGACAGAGAGACAACAGGCAGGCAGGTAAGCAGGCAGACAGGCAGGCAGACAGACAGGCAGGCAGACAGAGAGACAGGCAGGTAGACGGGCAGACAAGCAGGTAGGCAGACAGACAGACAGGCAGGCAGACAGGCAGGCAGGCAGACAGACAGACAGGCAGGTAGACAGGCAGACAAGCAGGTAGGCAGACAGACAGGCAGGCAGACAGACAGACAGAGAGACAGGCAGACAGATAGGCAGGCAGACAGACAGACAGACAGTTAGACAGAGAGACAACAGGCAGGCAGGTAAGCAGGCAGACAGGCAGGCAGACAGACAGGCAGGCAGGCAGGCAGACAGGCAGGCAGGCAGACAGAGAGACAGGCAGGCAGACAGATAGGCAGGCAGACAGACAGACAGACAGTTAGACAGAGAGACAACAGGCAGGCAGGCAGACAGACAGACAGACAGGCAGGCAGGCAGGCAGGCAGGCAGACAGACAGGCAGGCAGGCAGGCAGGCAGACAGACAGACAGGCAGGTAGACAGGCAGACAAGCAGGTAGGCAGACAGACAGGCAGGCAGACAGACAGACAGAGAGACAGGCAGGCAGACAGATAGGCAGGCAGACAGACAGACAGACAGTTAGACAGAGAGACAACAGGCAGGCAGGTAAGCAGGCAGACAGGCAGGCAGACAGACAGGCAGACAGACAGACAGGCAGGTAGACGGGCAGACAAGCAGGTAGGCAGGCAGACAGACAGGCAGGCAGACAGGCAGGCAGGCAGACAGACAGACAGAGAGACAGGCAGGCAGACAGATAGGCAGGCAGACAGACAGACAGACAGACAGTTAGACAGAGAGACAACAGGCAGGCAGACAGACAGACAGGTAGGCAGACAGACAGGTAAGCAGACAGGCAGGCAGACAGACAGGCAGGCAGGCAGACAGACAGGCAGGTAGACAGGCAGACAAGCAGGTAGGCAGGCAGACAGACAGACAGACAGGCAGGCAGACAGGCAGGCAGGCAGACAGACAGACAGACAGAGAGACAGGCAGGCAGACAGATAGGCAGGCAGACAGACAGACAGAGAGACAGACAGACAGACAGACAGACAGACAGACAGACAGACAGACAGACAGACAGACAGACAGACAGACAGACAGACAGGCAGGCAGACAGTTAGACAGAGAGACAATAGGCAGACAGACAGACAGACAGACAGACAGACAGACAGACAGACAGACAGACAGACAGACAGACAGGCAGGCAGGCAGGCAGGCAGGCAGGCAGGCAGGCAGACAGGTAGGCAGACAGACAGGTAAGCAGGCAGACAGACAGTTAGACAGAGAGACAACAGGCAGACAGACAGACAGACAGACAGACAGACAGACAGACAGACAGACAGGCAGGCAGGCAGGCAGGCAGGCAGGCAGGCAGGCAGGCAGACAGACAGACAGACACGTTCAGGGAGGGACATCCACCTCCTCTGCCTCCAAATCTGAATGTTCACAAATTGGAGGATGGAATCACCTGTTGATCTGATTGCTCTCTTTCAGATCTCTGATCCTTTTTGACCGCTGCACTCTTCCTGAAAATGTCATTTATTCATAGTTCAGAAATGTTTCTCTTTAGCACACGAACCCACAGTGTGGTCAGACGTGTGTGGTCAGTGTGACTGCCTGCACTTACTCAAACCCAGGTTTTTAACATATCATGTAAAATAAAGCAATTCATCACTTGTAGTTCACTACGTATGTGAATGTATTCGTAGACAGAGAGAAGCTATTTTACTTGTCAAAGCAATTACTAAAACATATCAGCTAAATTGGGATGATGGTCATCAAAGCAGCAGGACTTATGGAAATACCTTCTGCAGATGAAGCAGATGAGAAGGACAGAGCTGAGCGGCAGCAGGACGCCGAGCACCACAGCAGCCGTCACCAGCAAAACACCGTTTCCAGTCGGTTCTACCACAGCAACAAAGCATCATGGTCTCTGTCCATCTGCCTCATTCACTGTTTGTTGTGTTAGTTTTTCTCTTCCAGTGAGTTCTACAAAAGTGACCATATCACAATGTTCAAGGTGTCTGTGTCTAACGTGAGTTTCCAAATAGCTAAAAGGAGTTATGTCAAACAGGAGGGAGGTTCAGTCAGTGGAATGTTTCTTAACCACTGATGTTGTAAACATGTGATTTACTGAGTTACCTGCTTTGAGGAACAACATTGGAAACTAAAGATGTGTTTTCAGAGACTGATTAAAAAATGTTGGATGAGCAAATTTAGAGACAGAACCTGAAACAAGTTGAGAAAGGATCATGATGGAACAGATTTCCTTCATCATTTCCTTCGTCTCTGGACTGACGCTTGTGATTTTGTTGAAGTGCTTTTTGTTTTCTGATTGCCTTATATGAAGGTTGAATCATGTCAACTGGACCTCTCAGTACAAACGTGTCTTCTTCAGTGTGAGGGGGGTTGGCTGAAGGCCACATTCATCCTTCAGTAAGGCCTCCCCCTCCCACCTGTAGCTCATTATGACAACAAAGGCCTGGGGGTGAGTGGGTGTGAACTTGCTGCTGAGACTTAGGGCCCGGTTCTGGCCTGGCGGGTGATCCGGTGCTCTCCTCCTCACCACTCTGGTTCTGTTGTGGACCTCTCTCCCCAGCGCAGCATGTACTGGGTCCTGCTTCCCCTGATGGGTTATGGACCGGAGCCTTGTGTCACCTTTGTCAGGTCATGAAATCACGCATTGCTCAGCTTGTAAGACGTGCAGCGGTACCAGTTAGTTCTGCCATGTTGGCCCGTTAGTTTTCATGCTTTGGGTTTAGCTCTTGCTCATGTCCGGCCTTAACGTTTGTTCATGCCATGCCTCTCTTTCGTTTAGCCTGGTTTCTTGTCATGATTACTCTTGTTTAGCCTTATTAATTAATCTAGTTCAGTTTTCCTTGTTAGTTCTGTTCTTGCAGCGTTTTCCCCCTCCTTTGTATTTCGCTTTACACCTTCTCTTGTTAGGAGGGACAGATTTTCATTTATTCATTTATGCTCCGACTCTGACTCGGCCTGCATGGACCCCCAGGTACCTGCTGCCATTGCTTTCATGGCAGATCATAACAGAAACGTTTCCACTTAAAAGAAGAAATCCAGTCGACTTGACTCTACCTTCACACTATTCAACCTGGGTGAATCTTCACTGACATCACATTATTTGTTATCCAACCACTAAACACAGAAGTGATCCAGCAAACCTTTGTCCAGCGTCAGGAGGAACGGCTGGGAGTGTATGTTAGAGTTGGTCTTAAAAGCACAGCTGTAGTTCCCAGCATCCTTTGCAGTTGGAGCTCCTAGCTGGAGGGCGGGCTCAGACACGGAGAGGGCGCGGTCGTCTTTGAACCAGGTGACCTCTGGTGGACGGAAGGTGCAGGCTGAGGTGCAGAACAGTGTGACAGTTTCCAGGTCAGTACTGGACCTGTTGATTCTCAGTTCACTCGGCTCTGAAGAGAAGTTACGTGTGAATGTTAATAATAAGACTGTGATGACGTGATGTGTGTATGTAATGTGTGTTTCTCTCACCAATAACTGTGACTCTGACTCCTGATGGCTCGGTAAAATGTCCTGAAGTATGATTCACTTCCATCCTGAACCGTAGAACTGCATCATCTGTCTTCTGTACGTCTCTGATCCGTAAAGTGCAGTTCTCCTTCAGGTTCCCCAGGTACTGATAGCGGGAGTTGTTGTTCTGGTTGTTGCTGTCGTACACAGACGGAGTAGTACCCTGACAGATCCCATGGTTCTGGCACCAGCGGACTCTGACTACTTGCAGAATATATTTTGTGTTGTCATTTGTGGTGGACTGAAGTGATGTGAAGGTGCAGGGCAGGGTAACGGTCGATCCTCTTACAGCACAGACAGGGTCCGGGTATTTCACGCTCTGACCCACAGCACCTGGATCCAAACATGGAGGAATGCTATTAATGCCTGAATCCTCTGGTTCTGCCTGACCTACACATGATCACAGCAGCAGTGTCGGAACCAGAGGAGGCCCATACAAATGAATTTAATCATTGGAAGGAAACTCCTTCTCATACGTTGACTGTTTTTGTGGTGAAACATTAGATAAAATGGACTTTCAGTAACATGTGCGCAATGAGCTTAGCCGTGAATAATATCCGCTCAGCTTGTCGTCTGTGACATTGAGTTGGCATTTGTGTCCACGCTCAGTAGGATCCAGTCTCACTGCACCTTCTACAGCGCAGCAGCATCATGTTATCACTTCTGCAGGTTTCAAGTCAACATTTAGGAGAACGCGCTTTCCTTCACACCACAACAACCTGCAAACCTAACATCAGCTACGAGGAAAACACCATAGTGAGGATTCTGCTCCTACTGAGAAAACGCGTCAGAGCATTTGTTCGCTAGCTATAAGGACACGAGGCTTTTAAGTGATCTGTCACCGTACAAACACTGTTTAGTCAGTCAAGCGGGGGGTGCAGCCTGCTGGAGCCTTACCACTCAGAAGGACCATGACGCTCCAGAGGATCTGTCTGGAGTCCATCCTGCTTGTCTCGTCTGCTGTGATAAATGTTCCTGTCTGTTTCGGCAGACAGCCGCGTTGTGACATGATGCAGGAAACATGTCATGGTAGCGCTGTGACTTCCACTTTTTTCTGAGAACTAGTTTTTCACCATTCTCAGTCTTGGAAACCACATCAGAGGATCCAAAACACATTCATTTTGTTACTTCAACAGATTCTCGGGAGATTCTCAGAGGCTTTTATTTTTTGTGGAATGCAATGCTTTTGGTGACATGAATGTGCAGTTCAGAAATTAAGGTGAATCATAATTAAAGTTACTGCAAAAATCATACATGACTAAAAATACTGACAAACCAAATGTCGAAGCTTGAACCCAGAGAAATGAAGCACTGTGAGTTGTCACTAAACCTACCCCTAAACCAAACAAGGTACAAGGTGATGAAAAAATCTGTCGCCTAGCAACACGTGAAATGGCCGTGGCTCTGAGCAACAGTGTGACTTGGGTACACCCTGAACAGGTCGGGCTTTGTTAAAGTCTCACACATGCACCAACATCAGCTGAGATCCGACCAGCATCCTTTCACAGCCATCCACAGCCTGCAAACATCTGCACACACGAAGCTTACTTGGCAAACTCTAGCTAAATGCATGGGCGAGCAGGCGTCTGACACAGTTTCACTGTGATTTTCCATTATAATATTCTTATTAGCAGCAGATATGTTGCAAAATGTGCATAAGAGTGTCAGGCAATCTGGTAAGTGGATGACAGGGTGTGACTCCAGTGAGTTTGTTACGTAAAGCAATTCATTCTCCTGCCTGTTGGTGTGTAACTACATGTGTTACAGTGCACTGAAGTATGTGTAGACCATGTAAAGAAACCATATAAAATAATGACACCAATACAGTACATAGCAATATTATGTCAATATTTTGATACAACACGGTAGAACAATAAGTACATAATAACGATACACATAAGTTTAGTCGAGTACATATAAGTACATTTCCTGTTTATTATCTAACGCTGCGAGGACTCAACGTGAGGGCGTAGCTCAAGCACCGCGAGGACCAGTCCAATGTGGATGATGCGAAGAGGTGTCACTCTGCCTACTATTAACAAAGACTGCGGAAAACAGGTTATTAACTATTTTCAAAGCCACGGTAGTTTCTTGTCAAATTTAAACTTAGTGATGATTTTACTCGATGCTTCCAGAAACAGAAAAAACTACATTTAGTTTTTCTGTTTCTGGATCAAGTGTCTTTCCTCAGTAGTTAAAGATCAGTACTATACCTTCAGTATTTAGTGCAGAATTGTGCTAAATCTCACAAAACCTGTAGGCCTCAGTTAGTAATTGTTATCATGCCTTGTACAGTCAATTCGCTTCAATACAAAACAATTTATTAGGTTCAAGTTAAGTCAAGTCAAGTAGGTTTTTATTGTACTATATGCTGTTCAGTACACAGTGAAACGAAACAACATTCCTTCGTTGTTTGGGAACTTTAGCACAAAGTTACATTGTGTTAATAATCTGCAATAACTGAACAACACAATGACTTTATATTACATCATTTAACTGAATATTATGAGGTGAACACTACAACTCATTGATAAGTGAATAATTATAATCAAATACCATAGTATCAAAAGGGTTCTGCATGAAAAACGGAGTGAATCATCATTTACAATAGACGATCTTTGTCCAAGCTCGTCGCGAGCTCCTGCGCAGCCTCCCTGCATCCTCCCGCGAGCATCACTCTGCACCGACACAGACGTCGTCACACCGAGCGGGCGCGGATCTGTCAGCTGACGTATGAAGTCTTTATCTCCCGAATCAGCGGCCGGTGTTCGGTGATTTCTCCTTTGTGCAGCTGGTTCTCTATGGATGTAAAGTGACGGACGCCAGCAGTTAGTCGGTGCCATCTCCATCTCTGCGTTCTTCTCCCCGCACGGTCAAGACCGCAGCCCTCTGGCCCACAAAATGGCGGACATCGTCGAGCTGGGACCCGCCTACGGTGAGGCCCTTTCAGCTTCATTCGTCGTCAAACAGCCTCAGTGGCTCCTTAAGGTCGTGTTTGAGTTTTAGCGTATCGCGGCAGGTGCATTAGTCTAAAGCGTCAACACAGTCAGGCCACATCCCGTTATTGATGCTTATTCGGAGAATTTATGGGTATAGTTCCTCCACACTTTTATCAGTCATTGCTACTACATCGTCATATCACGGATCAAAAGCACGTGCGTGTATTGCGATTCTATTAAGATAACGGTTAAGGAGCACGTCGCCAGACGCACGCGCTGAGCAGGGCGTTCTCCGTCTCCGCTACGCACTGTCTGCCTCTCGATCTCTCGGAGTGCTCGGGCGCGCGTGCCCGAGGGGTGGGTATGGGGTGACGTCATGTCTGTTTTCTTTGAACAAAACATAATAAACGCACCAGCGAATTTAATGTTAATTATCAACAAGAATCGCGACGACACCGCAGAGACACACACGTCCCGGATGGATCTGTTCACATCCTCCATTTTCTGTTGGTTCTGTTCTGCATCACAGATTCTGTTTCCAGTGCTGGTGCTTGTCTTTAACACTAAATGGGCCCTGTGCCGGTTTCACAGGTGTAATGCAGAACCCAAACATTTGTTAATGGTGAGGGACAGAGACATCTTAAATCGGGTTAAATTCACTGCTTGACAAGGTTAATTACTGCCCAATAATAAATTGAAATAAACTGCATCTTAATCAACTGCATCATATTAACCTATAATCTATTGTAACAGAATCAGCTCAGCTAGAAAATAATGCAGCATCGTGGAACAGGACAACAATGCTCCTCTGTCCCCTGCTCACAAAGGCCTCCGTGATCACGCCTCCTCCTCCTCCATGTCCCTCAGCTGAGAGGAGTTCAGTTCTAATGAGACCTCGAGAGAGGAGAGTGGATGTGATGACATCAACTATGATGTCATAATGAGACTGAAAGTCAGCAAAGTCCAAATGTTTTTTCTGCACAGATTTAAATCAATACAGCACAATAGACAACAGTCACTAACCTCCGAATAGTAAATAATAAACCTTCCCAAACACAGCAAATTCACCTTTTGTCATCCAAGGTTCATGCACATGCAGTTTGATTTTCACTGACCTGTGGTATTGTGAACCGGGTCGGGGCTCAACCCAACCTGCTGCTATGATTGAACTAATATGGGCTCTGATGGCGGTTCTGTGGTTTGATGGTGAAGAGCTTGCAAGCGCTACATATTACATAACGTAATGTATATGACACGTTCGCCAGAACGCTTCGCTTCACCTTCTTCATCGTATTAAGTCAATAACAAATCAATGACGTGTGCCTTCAGGTTCTCTAACATGTGCTCTCTCCGTCTCTCAGCCGTATCCCCAGTGCTGGCAGGCTTCCTCGGGGCTGGTGTTTTGGTTCTGGTCGTAGTGGTTCTGGTTCTACTCTGGTCCTTCTGTCAGCGCCGTTACTTGCACGTGTCCGGGCGATACAAGCTGCACGGTGACAGTTACTGCGACGCAGAGGACCCTCCCTACAAGTTTATTCACATGCTGAAAGGCATCAGTATTTACCCAGAATCCCTCAGCAGCAGCAAGAGGATCGTGCGCAGTATCCGCCGGGCCGACCGTGATGGGGAGCGAGGCGGCACCGCCCCCGCAGGGAGGGGCATGGTGCTGGTAGACGCAGAGAACAACATCCTGGACGTCCCGGGGCAGCTGCAGATGAGCCACCTCGTTCCACCAGCGGGACTGGGCACGACACACAACCAGGCCCGGCTGGAGCGGGCTTTGCCGGTCCGTGCCGACTACTGCTGCCTGGACAGCAGTTCAGCAAGCAGCAGCCAGACCAGCAGCAAGACGGCATCCCCGTTCACACCAGCCTCCTCGGAGCCAGAACCAGAGCCCAGCTTGGGCTCCATCAGCCTCACCGTTGACTACAACTTCCCCAAGAAGGCTCTGGTGGTGACCATTGTCGGGGCCCGGGGCCTCCCCGCTGTGGACGAGCAGGCCGGCAGCTCTGACCCCTATGTGAAGATGACCATCCTGCCAGAGAAGAAGCACCGAGTGAAGACCCGCGTGTTGAGGAAGACCCTGGACCCTCTGTTTGACGAGACCTTCACCTTCTACGGCGTGGCCTACAGCTCTTTGCCTGAGCTCATGCTGCACTTCCTGGTCCTCAGTTTTGATCGCTTTGCGCGCGACGATGTCATTGGGGAGGCTGTGGTGCCGCTGAAGGGTGTGGACCCAAGTACAGGCAGAGTCCACCTGAGCCAGCAGATCACCAAGAGGAACATGCAGGTGGGGCAGTTTTCTTAGTCCGTAGCTTTAATACAGCAGGTGTTCTCTTCAGGGGACTGTCGGATTATTTGGCCCATGGCTTCAAATTAAAAATGATATTAATTAACTGTCTGAGGGTTGAATCCATGCAAAGACAGAGAACACATCCTATTGTTTCTCTTGTAACTGACATCTGCTGTGAAGCAAATCAAGGTAAACATACAAGTGTTTGAAGAAGCTGTGAATCAGTCCAGGACCATGCAGGGACGGAGACAAAAGGAAGAACCGCCAGAACAGAGAAAAGGGTGGAGGCGGGTCGGTTCCTGCTCGTAAAGGGGGGTGGCGGGTCGGTTCCTGCTCGTAAAGGGGGGTGGCGGGTCGGTTCCTGCTCGTGGGGGTGGGGGGGGGGTGGGGGGGGGGGGGGGGGTTGTTCCTGCTCGTAGAGGGGGGAGGCGGGTCGGTTCCTTCTCGTAGAGGGGGGAGGCGGGTCGGTTCCTGCTCGTGGGGGGGGGGGGTTGTTCCTTCTCGTAGAGGGGGGAGGCGGGTCGGTTCCTGCTCGTAGAGGGGGGAGGCGGGTCGGTTCCTGCTCGTAGGGGGGAGGCGGGTCAGTTCCTGCTCGTAGAAGGGGGGAGCTCTGTTTGACACCGGCATCTACTGAACGGCGGTGAAACAGACATGGTTCCACTGGTCGGTTCTGACTCAGGATCATGTGGATGAACCATCCCTGTGACCTTAATTACTGGTTGTTGTTGTCAGAGTCAGAGTCTGTTGTCTCAGCTTTATTACATTCACATGAACAGAACCGGGCCTGTAGCCCGCAGAGGCCTGTGCCTCTGACGGCTGCTTGAACCACAAGGAAAACAGGCATTACACGTACATGTAACCAGTACCAGGCTCAGTACCAGGCTCAGTACCAGGCTCAGTACCAGGCTCAGTATGATGCCAGCCTTCACGATGCAACAGCTTTCTAATCCTGCCTGTGTTTTCAGTGTGAAAGCCGTGGAGAGGTGCTGGTGTCTCTGTCCTACCAGCCGGTGTCTCATCGTCTCAGTGTGGTCGTCCTTAAGGCTCGACACCTTCCCAAGATGGACATCACCGGCCTGTCAGCAAGTGTGTAGACCCTCACCTCAGACCTTCACCTCAGACCTCCACCCTCACCTCAGACCTTCACCTCAGACCTCCACCCTCACCTCAGACCTCCACCCTCACCTCAGACCTTCACCTCAGACTTTCACCTCAGACCTCCACCCTCACCTCAGACCTTTACCTCAGACCTTCACCCTCACCTCAGACCTTCACCCTCACCTCAGACCTTCACCTCAGACCTTCACCCTCACCTCAGACCTTCACCCTCACCTCAGACCTTCACCTCAGACCTTCACCTCAGACCTTCACCCTCACCTCAGACCTTCACCCTCACCTCAGACCTTCACCTCAGACCTCCACCCTCACCTCAGACCTTTACCTCAGACCTTCACCCTCACCTCAGACCTTCACCTCAGACCTTCACCCTCACCTCAGACCTTCACCCTCACCTCAGACCTTCACCTCAGACCTTCACCCTCACCTCAGACCTTCACCTCAGACCTTCACCCTCACCTCAGACCTTTACCTCAGACCTCCACCCTCACCTCAGACCTTCACCTCAGACCTTCACCCTCACCTCAGACCTTCACCTCAGACCTTCACCCTCACCTCAGACCTTTACCTCAGACCTCCACCCTCACCTCAGACCTTCACCCTCACCTCAGACCTTCACCTCAGACCTCCACCCTCACCTCAGACCTTCACCCTCACCTCAGACCTTCACCTCAGACCTCCACCCTCACCTCAGACCTTCACCCTCACCTCAGACCTTCACCCTCACCTCAGACCTTCACCCTCACCTCAGACCTTCACCCTCACCTCAGACCTTCACCCTCACCTCAGACCTTTACCTCAGACCTCCACCCTCACCTCAGACCTTTACCTCAGACCTTCACCTCAGACCTCCACCCTCACCTCAGACCTTCACCCTCACCTCAGACCTTCACCTCAGACCTCCACCCTCACCTCAGACCTCCACCCTCACCTCAGACCTTCACCCTCACCTCAGACCTTCACCCTCACCTCAGACCTTCACCCTCACCTCAGACCTTTACCTCAGACCTCCACCCTCACCTCAGACCTTTACCTCAGACCTCCACCCTCACCTCAGACCTTCACCCTCACCTCAGACCTCCACCCTCACCTCAGACCTTTACCTCAGACCTCCACCCTCACCTCAGACCTTCACCCTCACCTCAGACCTTCACCCTCACCTCAGACCTTCACCTCAGACCTTCACCTCAGACCTTCACCTCAGACCTTCACCCTCACCTCAGACCTTCACCCTCACCTCAGACCTTCACCTCAGACCTCCACCCTCACCTCAGACCTCCACCCTCACCTCAGACCTTCACCTCAGACTTTCACCTCAGACCTCCACCCTCACCTCAGACCTTCACCTCAGACCTTCACCCTCACCTCAGACCTTCACCCTCACCTCAGACCTTTATCTCAGACCTTCACCCTCACCTCAGACCTTCACCCTCACCTCAGACCTTCACCTCAGACCTTCACCTCAGACCTTCACCCTCACCTCAGACCTTCACCCTCACCTCAGACCTTCACCTCAGACCTCCACCCTCACCTCAGACCTCCACCCTCACCTCAGACCTTCACCTCAGACTTTCACCTCAGACCTCCACCCTCACCTCAGACCTTCACCTCAGACCTTCACCCTCACCTCAGACCTTCACCCTCACCTCAGACCTTTACCTCAGACCTTCACCCTCACCTCAGACCTTCACCTCAGACCTTCACCCTCACCTCAGACCTTTACCTCAGACCTCCACCCTCACCTCAGACCTTCACCCTCACCTCAGACCTTCACCTCAGACCTTCACCCTCACCTCAGACCTTTACCTCAGACCTCCACCCTCACCTCAGACCTTCACCCTCACCTCAGACCTTCACCTCAGACCTCCACCCTCACCTCAGACCTTTACCTCAGACCTTCACCCTCACCTCAGACCTTTACCTGAGACCTTCACCCTCACCCCCCAACCAAACTAACTTTCAGTGACTCCTCTTGTCTCCTCAGACCCCTATGTTAAGGTGAATGTCTTCTATGGTCGCAAACGCATCGCTAAGAAAAAGACCCATGTGAAGAAGTGTACGCTAAACCCGGTCTTCAACGAGTCCTTCATCTATGACATCCCACCAGAGCTGCTACCTGAGATCTCTGTGGAGTTCCTGGTGGTCGACTTTGACCGAACCACCAAGAACGAGGTGCTTGGTCGCCTGCTGCTCGGCCTCCACAGCCCTTCCACCTCCGGAGCATCACACTGGAAGGATGTCTGTGAAAACCCCCGCAGGCAGATTTCCAAGTGGCACAACCTGAGCGAGTACTGAGGGAGGACCTGCAGCATCTGGCTGGGACTCCACCAGTGACACCACTGGAAATAAAGCCCAGTGCACCACCACCCAGCTACACACGCACACAGACAGACAGACAGACATACACACACACACACACACACACACACACACACACACACACACACACACACACACACACACACACACACAGAAAGACACACACACACACACACACTCTATTGTGATCATAGTTAAACTCTATTATCTCCCTCTAAACATCTGCTCCCACAAGTTTAAGAAAAGTCCTGCAGCCCATAAAGTAAGAAAAGCATCAAGTCCATTCCTAAGGCTGTTCTCATGTCTCCTGGCTGTCGATGTGTGTAGATGGGGAGCAATGTCACTCATCAGAAAAAAGATAAACGTTCCCCTCCTACTGTTGTTGTCATGCAGTTCATTGCATGTCTGTGAAAAGAAAACCCCTCCAGACGAGGAGTGGAGACCTGCTGCTCTCTAGGTAAACACACAACATATCCAAGCTTCAGTGGGACCAGATGAGAGACGCTCGACGCTGTGCTGAGATGTTCTCCAGCTCACTGACGGTTCCACTCCTGTCGATCCTCAGACTGTGGGTCTCCTGACTGAAGACTGTGTAGATGCTAATAATCACCTGCAAGCAGACCAAGAGACCATGTAAAATACTTGTTTGTAACATGAATGCTTTACACTAATGTTGATCCCAGAGAAGAGAGCAGCTGTGCTGATGTTCTGTTCAGTGGTGCTGCAGTCATCAGGGTCAGACCGGACGTGGACCAGCTGATAGAGAGGAATCGGGTTCTGGGTGTTAATCAGTCATGTGTCTGTAGGGATGAAGTTTTATAGTATGATTTTATTCTCACATTAAATCTTGATGTCAGACATTTGTTCCAATCTAACCAAAGGCAAGAAGAGAAAATAAAAGTTGGTTCAGTTATATGATTTCTAGAGAGTCCGTGTCAGACGATGACGGTCTGGACCCAGAACCAGCACGGCTGCCCTCAGCTCCAGTGGCCCTCCCTCCATCTGGAGCAGCTTCATTCTCTGCACTGATTCGGTATCAGTTTCTCCCTGTGGACATTTCAGCTGTTCTCCTGATTTTAAACCTAGTGAAGTGAACTTTTGTTCATTCAGATGTTGACCTGCTCGCTAACATGTCAGATTAAAACCCTGTCAAACTGAAGTCACTTGACTCCTGCAGACTCTGAGGTCCTGGAGGAGCCTCAGAGTCTGTTCCTTTCAGCGGTTGTGGATTTGTACAGATGTCAAGCTGTTGCTGGTTCCTTCCTGTCTGATGTGTTTGAGCGCCCCCTGCTGTAGACCTGGATGCTGACCTCTGTTGGCTTTGTTAACATTGGACGTGCAAATAAAAGACAAGTAGCCATGATGGTTTCTAGTGTGACCCGTGTGTCAGCTTCTCTGTTAAATACAAGCGTTTGAGCAACAGCACAGGAACAAACTGGACAAACATTTTAGTTTGTATTTTCTATGAAGGTGTGAGGTAGTCTGACAGTTGAGTGGTGTGGACGTTCAGTCCCTTGAAGGACAGGCTATGGTTAGTTCATATCCGATAATGTGTCCTCAACCCTCCTCAGACTGAAGGAGCCTGGAACAGATGAAGCTGTTTTACGTTGAACTCAATTCATCAATAACAACAGTACAACTTTGTTCTGTTAGACACACGTTGTCATCCTGGACCTTAACGAGCCGTTTAAACGTTGCATCACAGGAACTTTTCCAGGAAGCAGCCTCCAGGAAAGAGGAAACGAACAGTGGATGCTCTGGTGGAGAGACCTGCCTTCACATGCAAACATACATGTGTCATCCCAGCCCTGCTGCTCTGTGGGCCACAGGACGTCAGCCTACTCAAAGCACAGCAGCTTGAAAGTCATTCATGTTTCTGGCTTCCTTCAACCTCTGAGCTCAAGCAGCAGAAGAGACCCTCAGACTGAATCACCTACATTAACGTCACATCCTTCTACAGGTTCCTGGCAGGAATCTGTTTCTATCTAAATCAATTCTAATCAGGATCTGAATTTATTTGAATAACATGAATTGATTTTGGTAGTAAAAGGTCAGAGGTCATGTTGGTCCCATGTCCATGAGTCACTATGACAGTGAAATCACAGATGAACTGTGTCTAACATCTAATCCCGGTTCAGGTCATTCATTCAAACCACAGAAGGAAAAACCCAGAAGAACAAGTTGATGATAAATTCAGTTTTTCAAAGTGGAACTGAACTGATTGGTCACTCACAGACAAACAGACAAACTATTTTGTTCCCTCAGCATCAGCAGCTTCAGCCAATCAGGTTTCAGCCTGATTGGCCTCAGCCACAGTCCAGACTCTTTATCTGCCCGGTTCTTCTGTCCGTCGACCAGTTCAGCTGCTTCGACCGTCTCCAGGCGCGATGATGGGGTAAGACTCCAGAAAAAAACGCAGAAAAAGCCAAAATGTTCATTTGTTTTGTTTTAAAATATATGATCTGTGGATTTGTCCTTTTCCAAGACTTTACTTAAGCTGAGATCAAGAATAAATCATGTTCCTGTGGTTAAAGTTGATGGAGGGTTCTGTCCACCTTATCTTTAAACTAAACTACATTTGATTGCATTTCATGCTTGTTGAGAACTTTAACAGCTTTTATTCCAGTCTGAAACGTTTTGCCAGTGAACTGCGTCTGCTGCTCTGCGCGCTCTCACTAAGCGGACGCTGTGCAAACCAGATTTTTGGGCCGTTTTGTAGTTTGATCCATATTTTACATTTTAACTGTTGTAAAGAATAAACACTGTGAATGTAATCTTCACTGATCCTGAATTCTGACAAAACGCAATCAACACATTACAGTGTGAAGCAGGAATAAGATCAAAGCCCGAGCACCGCTCTCCGGACTCAGATCCATCACGCTTCTTCTGCACAAGGGCTCAGAAACCGCGTTCGGTCACGCGGGCGCGACTCAAACAGAGTCGACCTCAGTGGAGCGGCGGCAGCTGATGGTCACATGCTGGTCAACGTCCCACGAGTCTGATCTGTGACGTCTCCTCTGTTCCAGATTAGCAGAAGAAGACAAGGCTCAACGGCAGCAGGAGGAGGTGAGGACTGCTGCTGACGCTCACTCTCTGAGTCCGGACGTCGCCAACAGCTGCCTCTGCTTTCAGGCCAGTGCTGTGCTGAGAGTTCTCCGCCTTCCTCTGCTTCGCTCGGCGCTGCAGTCTGTGACCTTGGCGTACGCCGGGGTCAAAGGTCAGCACCCTCTGCTGGAGCTGATGGGAGGAGTGGCTGAGGTTGGAGTTCGCAGCGTTTCCCACGAGGCCATGAGACGAGCGACAGCCGTGCTGCAGAGCCTGGAGCCTCAGAGTAGGTGGAGCCGTAAAGGCGTCCGTTGACACCACGCAGTGTAACTGGCTGCTCTGCTCTGCCGTCTCCTCTGCAGTCGAAGTTGCCAACACGTTCGCTCATGCTGGGCTCAGTCGGCTGGAGAAGAACTTCCCCATCCTGACCCAATCAACAGACGAGGTTCGTCCTCCGCTTCGGCCAGAGTGTCAGGTCCACAGATCCTCAGACCAACAACTGGGTTTTTAATCCATTCTTCATAAATGATACAATGACTAGAACCATCGGTTTACGTTGTCTCCTTAATATTGGGACAGCTAAGTGTCAGCTCCTACGTGATTCAACCAAAGCACTGAATTAAAGCTTCCATCACAGCCTGATGAGTCAACACACGAGGGACAAATGCAACTGTGTTAATGACACTGTCTCAAAATAGGAGCTTGTCAGACGGGGTCAAGTTTTAATGTTGTTCCAGGTTTAAAAAGATTCTGTTTAGTATCTTTGCTTGACAACAGGAACAGTTTCCATCCTATGACGTAAAGGCAGCTCTTTATTGAATTCGTGCCTCCGCTCCTCAGGTGAAGGAGCGCCTGAAGGACGCCTTCTTTGTGACCCTGGATGACATGCAGCTGTGGGTGGCTGGCAGTTTGGAGGGAGCTCTGGTTCAGCTGGAGCATCTGACCAACGCGGCTCGGGAGGTGCTTCAGCATCTGCAGGACTCTCAGTTGGGTCGAGCTGCAGCGTCAGGACTTGACGACATGCTACGTCGTCTAGAGGATGCCACCGTGCACTACCTGCCACTCCCACCCACACTGCGTGAGACCTGGGGCACGTGAGGGCAGGGGGTTCTCAGGGGTTCTCAGGGGGGTCGTCCTCCCGTTTCTGCTGATTTCTATCTGTTTACTGTCGGCATCTGTCAGGTCTAGAGTGTGAGATGAGGGTGCAGCAGTTGGAGGATGAAGATGATGAAGATGAGCCCAGCCTGTGGATGAGGGTTCAAAGCCTCCTGCTGCATCTCAGCCTGCAGCTTTATCACCGCATAAACAAGGACAGGGACCAGCTGCAGGAAGCTGTCAGGACACTGGTAGATGCGGCAGTCAAGGTGAGACTTTAGCTGAAACCCACTTGGTCCTCAGTCTGTTGGTAAGTGGAGATTAATACAACTACACAATAAGGAGGGCAATGATAGAACAGTGTCGCAGACCGACCGTGAAACAGGATCAGGGAGACCCTAAGTCTCCACATTTCTGGTGTTTGACCCGAAAAAAGCCTGGACAAACAGACGAGCAGCAGCGATGGACAGATATGCAGATGTTCGTCGGCAGCAGGATCAAAAGCAGGACCCACAACTGTTAAACTCAGGAAGTGGCATGAAAACCGCTGCAAACTAAACAGTTACACAAACAAAATACAGTGAATTAAACCAACATGAAATACAATCATCGTCACGAGTCTCCTCCTGGTTACAGGTGGGTCTGGGTCAGGTTCTGGCGCTGGTCGGGGACCTGCTGCTGTACCTCCACAGCTTCATGGTGATGCTGGTGTACCGAGCTGGGGGTCTCAGAGCAATGACCCTGAAGCGGGTCCGAAGCCAGGCCGGCATGTTGGCACAGCTCAGTCCAGTTCGGCAGGTTTGGCGGCTGCCGATCCAGATCCAGCATCTGCTGAGAGACCTGCAGGAACTTTCCAAGTTGGTGCTGCAGCTGGTGATCAACGTTACCCCGCTCTATAACATGGTGGGTAACACACCGGGACCAAATGTGTTGAGCGTGTGTTAACTTTGTGTTTAATATCTATGTGAAACTAATCCAGTTTCTGCTATTTTAAATCTGTGCAGACAGGATGTGGTTAGCCTAGCCTAGCCTAGCCTAGCCTAGCACAAAAACAGGAAGGTGCAACAAATCCTGCTGTTTGTGTTGTTGTTGTTCTTGTGTTGAATTGCTTAAAATAACACGGTCAAACCACAGACACATCAAGCACACCTTCACCTCCCTTAAGTGATCAGTAAATTAAACGAACTTCATCTGTGAAGCGTTTAGTCCCAGAACCAACATGATTCTACACGCGACGTGATGGGTCTGGATTCTGGTTAAGCAGTAAAGACCAAAACCTCATCAGTTCCACATCTGGTTCCAGCTGCAGCAGCCGTCGGATCAGGAGGTGGAGGACTTCCTCAACAAGGAGGACTTCTCTTCCAGCGGCTCGTCTCGTCGCAGCTCGGCCCACAGTCTCTTCCTCAAAGCTATGGACGGACGGCCTCGCCGCCGCCGAAGTCTCAACTCCCTCGCTACCGGAGGATCCGGAGGCCGCCAGAGCCCGGATCCCCCCGACGGCCGCTCCAGCCTCAAGGACCCCGCGACTCCGGAGGCTGAAGGTTCGACTGTCCCTTCACACGACGAGCTGCTGCTCAGTCCGCTCCAAGAGTTCATAAGTCAAAGCCAGAAGGCCTTCGAGTACCTGAGCCCCAACGAGCCCTCGGGCTCAGCAAACGACCCGTTTCTGTAATTAACAAACTACATTTCACCTGTCACTTATTATAAAATACACATTGTTTATAGTGTCCTGAGTCCAATCTTACATTTGACCTTTTAGTTCTGTCTTGAACTGTGATTATTAAAAATATAAAGTTAATTAAGTCCAATCACTATAATAAAGCTGTTTATCTCACAATGCAGAACCGACTGTTTCTCTTCCGTCATGTTTTATTAAGTAAACTTTCACACATGTAAAATATGTTTCATTGTATAATAAAAGTGTAAATGCAGCATGTAGAAATACTTCACGTACAAAAGCGTACGTGTTAAAATGGAAAAGACACCGACGGCTCGTTGGCTTGTGTCCCGAACCGGAGAGGTGCACATCAGCTCCAGTCCAGCGGCAGAACAATTAAAAAAGTGCTGTGATGCTTCACAGAACTGACACCAGAGTTCACTCTCTGAGGACCCTGCATGTCTCAACAGGTCAACATTGCGAACCAAGTGCAGTTGCACAGTCGAACTGATCCTCAGTCCACCTGATTCTACTCAGTTCACTTTTTGCAAACACAAGCAAGCTTCTGATGAACCCTGGGACGCCGATGCTGGCCAGGAACACGGATCCATTCCTCTAGTGATCACTAAGCTCATCAGAAGTGTTTGCTGGCGATGAGTCTACTGCCCATGCAACATTTGGACCAGTGGAAATCCGGGGAACTTGCAGACTCGCTTCTAGAACCAGACCACCAGGCCCAGTGAGGAACAACAGTGACTGACTGAGTGTGTGCCGTTTATGGAAGATCTCCTGGCCATCAACCTGGTCCACTCGACTGCAAACAGACCCTGAAACCACAGATGGTTAATTACATTTACAACATGTACTGCAGTTACAGCGCTGGGTTGAGTTATTTGAAGTAAACTGTGTTGTTGTAATGTACATGTACAGGATAAACGTTGAGCCTCCTCACGGAGAAGTCTACGTACCGTCTCCGTACTCTGATGACTTGACGGGTCAGGAATCTGACAGTCAGCTGCTGAGACAAATGCAGAGTTGATATTTAAAATTTAATTTAATAAAGATGTTAAGTAAAACAAGATTCTACAAAGTATATATTAAAATAAATTAACTAATAATAAACCTCCACTAAACTGAAAGACAAGATCATATTGAGTCTTTAGTCTGTCTCAGTCCAAACCTACAATTAGTGCTTTATCAGTGATTGAATGCATTTTATCAGTTTTTATGAATGAATCATTTTATAAACACGACGAGGAGAAGGTCCCAATACTCGTTCCTACCAGCGGCAGGATGTTTTCAGGCTTCTCGGTCATTTAGTCTTTTCATTTATAATGAGTTCACTTGTGTAATGTGACCACTTCCTTTCATTTTAAACATTTGGGTTTCAGTCTTCAAAGGATTAGTGATGATGTTTCCTCTCAGGAACAGGAACAGACCTTTCTGTCTCAATTTTGCATTGTGTCCTTTTTTGTTCTCTTGGCAGCTGAGGTTCCCATCAGAACCAGAAACTGCCCCAGTCTCTTCCTCGTTTCCCTCAGTTTGGACTCGGTTCTGGCGTCTTTGTTTGGATGCTGTGGGTTTGAACGTGGGTTGGGTGGAGTCAGCAGGGAAGGATGAAGCTCTGCACCGAATGTCTTCACCAACCTCCTGTGGAAACTCCTCTGCAGGCTGCTGAGCGGGTCGTCCTACAGGAGCATTAGAGACAGGTCAGGTCCACCAGTAAACTGCTGAGACCCAGTAAATCCAGTATCTGACTGATCAAGCACTTATTTATTTACAGGACAAACTGACAATCACAGGGCGGCCATGACCGGAGTGCTTTGTTCTGGCTCAGAAGGCAGAATTAGGCTACAAGAACTGACTAAAGTCTGTATGCAATCATTCAAACTACAGCAGCGTTAACACTTCTGGTGTGGGTTTCAAGAATCAACAGAACGATAAATCAGTTTAACCTCGTGGCAACTGACCTCCAGCAGTGGTGAGGACGACGCCTGCTTGAATAAAGTCCAGCTGTCAGACAGAAACTCGGCAGCTGTTACATATGCAGCGCGACGGCGGCTCAGACGCTCCGCCATCATTTTCAGGTGAGACTAAAAAAAAAAAAACACCACGGCGTTAGAGCGCCACCTTCTGGACGAAGCTCGCATCCATCGCAGACACTCGTGAAACAATAACATGGATGCCCTGAACTCATTAAGACTAAATGGACGAGCAGAACCAGCCCAGTTCTGGCTGACTGACCTGAGGAAGTCGACTGCAGCCTTTGACCTTCAGGTAGAGTAGCAGACTCTCACACCTCTGAAACGCACACACACACACGTTCAGACCAATGTTTCCATCTGTGACTGATCAAATAATGAATCTCTGACCCTCTGGTTCAGCAGACTGAGACAGGGACTCCGTGCTGGTCGTGGTCTCACAGAGCTGTAGGGGTCTGAGGAGTCCGACAGGTCCTGACACAACGAACAGATCCACTCGGACCTGTAAGGCAAAGATGAGACCTAGAGCTGGTTTCAGAGTACTGGTCATACTGGTCTCATGTACTGAGACCAGTTTTTGTCCAAGTACACTCCCAGGTATTTGTACTCGGTCACCACTTCCACCTCTTCATTTTTAATAGTGAGAGGTAAGAGACAGCACGACCAGATTTCCTCAAGTCAATCATCAGCTCCTTAGTTTTACTGATGTTCAGTTGGAGGTGGTTCTGTCTACACCAGTCCACAAAGCTGTCCACCACTTCCTGGTACTCTGCTACTGTAGGACGTATCCAGGGGGGGTGAGTCTTTAGAGAAGTTCTGGAGAACAGGACTCTGAATTGTACCTGAAGTCTGAGGTGTAGAGGGTGAAGAGGAGGGAGACAGGACTTCTGACAATCTTTACATCTAGGCTATGTACCACATGCTTTTAAGGTGGCTGTGGTCAAACCTTTATTGAAAAAAACTACTCTGGACCCTGGAGAACCCATTTCAAATTTACCATTTATTTCCAAGATTCTTGAAAAAATCATGGCTAAACAATTATCTGACCACCTGAGTGGGAATAACCTGTATGAAGATTTTCAGTCAGGATTTAGAAAACGTCATAACACAGAAAGAGCTCTGGTTAGAGTCACTAATGATCTTCTCTGAGCTTCGGACAATGGTCTAGTTTCTATCCCTGTCCTGTTAGAGCTTAGTGCTGCATTTGATACAATTGATCATAACATTATTACAGACACTAGAACATCAGAATTAAAAGAACAGCATTGGGATGGTTTAAATCCTATTTGTTGAACAGATTCCAGTTTGTTCATGTTAATGATGAATTCTCCACACGCACAAGGATTAGCTATGGAGTACCACAGGGTTCTGTGCTTGGTCCAATTCTGTTTAGCCTATACATGTCTCCTCTAGGTGAGATTATTAGAAAACATTCTATTAATTTTCATTGTTACGCAGATGATACTCAGCTATATATGTCCTTGGAACCAAATGAAACAGATCAACTAGTCAAAATTCAGAGTTTTTTAAAAGACATCAAGTCCTGGATGTCCCAAAACTTCCTTTAACTAAATTCAGATAAAACTGAGATTCTTATTGTTGGTCCTAAAAATCTGAGAGAGACACTATTGAGTCAGATAGCCACCCTGGATGGCATAACATTAGCTTCAGATTCTACTGTGAGGAACCTTGGTGTCATCTTTGACCAGGATCTCTCTTTTACATTATACATTAAACAAATCTCCAGAACCGCCTACTTCCATTTTAGAAATATAGCTAAAATCAGAAGCATCCCCTCTCAGAGCGATGCAGAGAAACTGATCCATGCATTTGTTACCTCTAGGCTGGACTACTGTAACTGCTTACTCATAGGATGTCCTAACAGCTCCTTAAAAAGCCTACAGCTCATTCAAAATGCTGCAGCCAGAGTTCTGACAGGAATTAGAAAGAGAGATCACATTTCTCCTACATTAGCTTCTCTGCACTGGCTGCTTGTAAAATGTAGGATAGAATTTAAAATTCTCTTACTCACCTACAAAGTACTCAATGATAAAGCTCCTTCTTATCTTAAAGACCTCATAGTTCCTTATGCTCCCAGCAGAACGCTTTGTTCTCAGAGCGCTGGGCTACTTGTGGTTCCTAGAGTGTTTAAATGTAGAACGGGAGGCAGAGCTTTTAGCTACCAAGCTCCTCTCCTCTGGAACCAACTCCCTCTTCAGGTTCGAGAAGCTGACACACTCTCCACCTTTAAGATTAGGCTTAAAACCTTCCTTTTTTATAAAGCTTATAGTTAGAGATGGTTCAGGTCACTGGCACAGGAACCATCTGTTAGTTAAGTTGCAAAAGACATAGACTGCTGGGGGACTTAATTTATACTCTGAGCTCCTCTGTTTCTCTACCTCCCATCGTTGTTCTATGTTCAACTAACCTTGTCTCTTTCTCTCCAGTAGTTGTGCCCCTCTCTCTCTCTAACCATCCTGCCTGTGTCCAGTCCCTGGTCCAACCATCCTGCCTGTGTCCAGTCCCTGGTCCAACCATCCTGCCTGTGTCCAGTCCCTGGTTCAACCATCCTGCCTGTGTCCAGTACCTGGTCCAACCATCCTGCCTGTGCTCAGTACCTGGTCCAACCATCCTGCCTGTGTCCAGTCCCTGGTCCAACCATCCTGCCTGTGTCCAGTACCTGGTCCAACCATCCTGCCTGTGCTCAGTACCTGGTCCAACCATCCTGCCTGTGCTCTGTTGTTGCATGTAGCAATCCACGTCTGGACTAAGGTAACCTGACCTACATGTGAACTTAACTCCCTCATTGAAGAGCCTCTACGTCCTTTCCAGTCCCCAGAGATAGGGGACCCTGAATCTTTCTCCACGACAGGAGACTGGTTTCTATCACAACAGGCACCAATTGGTGCCAACATCTCACATGTCCATATCAAAGAACCATGAGTCCACTTTGTTGATCTACCTGTAAATCTCATAGGATTCCACCTCTGCTTATCATTCCAAAAGGACAGACTGTCACATTTATCACTGAGAAGCTGCCTCTCCCAGAACTGGGACCACCAGCCATAAAATGTGGAATGTGCTCCTTGAGAGACCAAGAGACTTCATTTGGACACAAGTTCTAGTTCAGATGCACCAGAACTTTCAACTTCCATGAAACAGATGCCATTGTATTCTGTGGACAAAATGTTTTCATTTGATGTTAGATTGGTTTTTGTGCGATGTTTAATACCTGATCTACAGATTTGCCAGGAAATTCCTAAAGTCACAACTTATCACCACCCTTTCCTTTGTGTGAAGGCACAAAGTTGAAATAGAGATACTCACCTTCTTTACTTCTTTTAATCTGTGCAACATACACATGGACTATGTCCACCAGCTACAATTAGGTATCCTCATTATTGTATTACATTTTTAAGTGTTACAATTGTTTAATTAGTAATGTCTAGATTAGGTCATTTATGATTTGATTTTGCTTGCATTTATTATTCGTGTATGTTTTAGTGTTTACTGGGTGTTGCATAAGACAAGACCAGGCATCATGAATAACATTTCATTTGTTACAGCGTTGTAAGGGACCACGTTTAAGACCTTAATATTCTATGCGTTTAATATTGATGTTTTACCATTCTGACTTCTCTGCTTATTTGAGTGTCAAAGTGATCGTTACATGCGTACTGTGTTATGGTGTGATGGAACTTTGAGCTTGATGAAAAGAGGAAAGCTTAGTTATCCCAGATTTAGGAGCGATCCAAATCAAATAGTTTGATTCCTGATCTGAAGAGGTGGAACACCACTAGGAAACTGCGAAACTGAAACTATTACAACCAGTCCTTAATTGACTCGCTATTTTTGATCGAACTAATTAAATTAGATTCCAGCCCGTTTGCTTTTTGGGCTAGTTTAAGTAGCGCTGACGCTTGGAAACACCTTGGAAGTCCAGCCTGGCTGACTGTTACTTCACTGACCCCGAGCCGTCATCATCACCGCGGGCGACGATTCCTGGCCCAGAGGCCGTGGCACCTGGACCAGAGAGGGCACGCCTGCTCAACCAACCGGTACCGGGAGACGCTGCACAGCGGCTACAGCTCCAAACTAAGGCAAGACGAACATCTCTAATCCTCTGAGAAGTCTGGTGTTTCTCAAAGCGCTAAAACTGAACATTCCAAATTGATTAGTTGTCCTTAGATTTGCATTAGTTAGAGTGAAATACTCTTTTCGCTTGATCAAAGCCATCATGCACGCAGGTCTTGACCATTCCTTGTGCTTTCACTCATTGATTCATTTACTGTTGATCATCTCATTTTGAGTATTTCCATATTATGTTATTCATGTATCCAGTAGTGTTAGATTAATAAAACGTTAAAAGGAATCTGGTTTTGTGTGCATTGTTCTTCAGATTTAAGCAGAGGTCACTGAACCGCGACAAGAATTCACGGCATAAGCTTTTAACTAGTTCCTGTTCAGAGATTTGAAGGATCTCTATCAGGTGTTCACATTACCAGGACACTCACCAGGTCACTCTTCAGCTTTGCCAGAAAGTTTAAAAAAAGAAAATTTATCTGAAAACTAGTGAACTACACTGTAGTAGTAACAGTGAAGTAACAACCACACGGTGTCTGTATGGTGAATTCTTACCAAAAGTCAGGTCCAACGGGGGGAAGGTGACAGTCTCTGTGGTATCCCCGACCACAGGAAAAGCAGATTATTGAGCCATCAGCACATCCACAAGCTGAGCAGGAAACTAGCTGCAGGGTCACAGGAGACTCTGGAGTCGATTCATTAGCGTGGGACTGGAACACAGAACAACACAGGTGAGAGTTCTGCTCGGTCGTAAGCCATAAATTTAAGTATTAGTCGCTTTCTAACTGTGACACTGATGCAGCATCAGCTGACAATCAGGAGAAAACGTGACTGAGTCTGTTTTTCCTATCCTGAACCTCATCCTGGACGATGAGTGTTACATTTTAAACCAGCTCAGAGCACGAATGTTTCAGAGACATTTGTACACTAAGCACTAGATGCACATCAGCGAGCTGTTTGATTGGTTCAACATCCTGATCAGTAGACACCCTACCTCACAGTTGTCCCTCATCTCTTCCAGGTAAATCCCATCCTTGGCGAATCCTCGGGCCAGGCGATAAGTGGGGAGGGGGCAGCCGGGTGGCGGTGGGGGCAGGGGCAGCCTGAACAAACACACCTTGGGTTGCCACTGGCTCAACCTGCTGTCCTGCTGTCCAGGGCCACTCGGATCTTCAGAATCGCTGTCCGCCGTTTCACTTCTGGACTGGAGGGGTTCGGTTTCTTCACACATGGTGGAGGTGGGTTCGTTCTCAGCAGGTTCCTGCCGCTTCATCTCCACCTGCTGCATGCCGTGATCACAGGCAGAGTCTGCCACTGCCTTCACCACATGACTCAGGTCCTCATGTTCTAGTGACGAGGAATCAGGTGTAAAGTCAGAGGGGACGGGCTGGGGGGACGACGCCGGGCCAGAGGGGACGGGGTGCGGTTCCGGGCCAGAGGGGATGGGCTGCGGGTGCGGTTCCGGGCCAGAGGGGACGGGCTGCGGGGACGACGCTGGGCCAGAGGGGACGGGCTGGGGGGACGACGCTGGGCCAGAGGGGACGGGGTGCGGTTCCGGGCCAGAGGGGATGGGCTGCGGGTGCGGTTCCCGGCCAGAGGGGACAGGCTGGGGGGACGACGCTGGGCCAGAGGGGACGGGCTGGGGGGACAGCTCCACCACAGTTTGGTTTGACTGTGCCTTTGGACTAGGTCCAACAAAGATTTGATTTTCTGCAGTGACTGAAGGAACTGTCACAGCACTGCTCAATACCGGAGCGGCCTGTACTGTAACTGTATATCCCCGTCTGGAAGGCTGAGGTAGAGGCGGAAGCAGGGTAGATCTGTACAGCAGGATGACAGCAGGCTGGTTCTGACTGGGAGAAGGTGGCTGGTGTGAACCCACGGGCACAGACTGAGGGCTGTTCAGAGATGAAGACTGATTAGGCTGCAGGGTAGAAATTGGTTGGGCGGGGATGAAAGGGGAGGAGATGGAGAAGGAGCCTGAGGTGGAGCATAATGAGGAGGAGGAGGGGGCAGCTGAGGACAGTAAAACACTGTTGCTGGTCCCAGTCTGGCAGACAGCTTTAGAGTCAGGTTGTGTTACGGTGAACAAAGACATAGAGGAGTCAAAGCTACGAGGAGGAAGAGGCTTTTTGTTCACATACTTCTGAAGAGAAGACAAATGCGTGTCCCAGCATTGTTCAGTGGTGGCATTCAGGCCTGTGGTTTGGTGCTTGGCACAGGTAGATGATGGAGGAGCAGCCGAGGAAAAGCCTGTGAGGACAGAGGAAGGTGGTAGGAGCCATAGCTGACCTGGTGGAGGAAGGTTTGCTGGAGCACCTGAGCTGCAGCTTACAGTTTGTAAAGGAGGTCTGGAGGCAGAAGAGGGAGAACCGGCTGTAGAAGCGGAGGTGGAGGTAGAGCTTGGCACAAAGGAGGAGCAGGTTGGAGGACACTGGTGACCAGAGGAGGAAGCTGCAGTGCTTTGCACTGGAGCAGCTAAACCAGAGTCATTACTGGTCTCTGTTTGAAGGCCATGTGTGGACTGTAGGCCGGTAATGGTGGTGGGAGAAAGGACGGAGCAGGTGTCTGGAGGATCTGGGTCCTGAGGTGAGGACACAGAGAAGGGCACCCACGATATCTCAAGGTTCCCTGGAATCAGATGCACGAGAGCCAATAAAACCCAGATCATGGGTAAAGCCTGGATGAACTTATCCTTGTTACTATAGAGACCACAGTTACCGCCAGGCTCAGTTTAATGAAGAAATTTGAAATGCAGCCTTCAGGTGAAGAAAACAAAGAATAGAGACACTGTGGCCGAACCTGAGATGCTCAACAAACTAAGACTGGCCAGTAGTGAGGAGACATGGAAGCGAGTGGTTACTAAGCAGCGCAGAGCGGCTCCAACACCTGTAACAACTCACCAAAGTTTAAAACGGTCATCAGGGAGTTACTGTCCGTGACGACCTTCATTTGAGGAATGAGCTTAGGAAGAGGCAAGTTCAGACCTGGAAGATTCTTCAGCTGAGACTCAATCTGAGGGAAGAGAGTCACAAACCAGTCAAACAGACCTGAATCTGTGTTTACAGCAGCTGTGGGGTGAAGCTCCGGCATCAGGCAGGTGTCGCTTGACTTTGTTGGTACAGACAGAAACTGAGCCTCCTCACAGCAGAACCAACAAACCTGAAGGTTTCTTCACAAACTGTGGGCGGAGCTGCCCGGTTTATGGGCTGCCGGACAGGGACAGAACAAAGTGCTTGTGCCCTGGAGGCCGGCTCACCTGCGCTCGGTAGGTTTGCAGGCTCATGAGGTCGTTGGTGCTTTTGGCGTCGTCTGCAGCATCAGTCACTGCCTGTAGACTTTTGTGCAGCTCCCTCATCTGCGCCATCCTCATGTGAATCCAGTCAAGCTCAGACTGGTGCACCTTCTGCAGAAACATAGACACATTTTAACATTGTGTAAAACTGGTTTTCTGCTGTGTGTGAGGCCTACGGTGTCTGACATCAAGATCCGTTCATGTGTTCACCACCTCAATCTAAAGCTGCTTTCTCCACATGAGCATCAGTGGCAGTTAATAAGTTAATAAGTAATAAGTTAGTGAGGCACTCGATAGAAAAATGACCTGAATCTCCTCAATGAGGTTCTCCTTCCTTTTCTGCAGGTGCTGTAGAAAGGCATCGTACGACTGGTGCAGTTGGACCTTTAGACAAGACTCGTTCTGAACAATGTCCTTCACCCTGAAACAGCACAGCACACAGGTTCTGCTGTACTTTCTTTCCAGAACCATACAATTCCTTCAGATCACTGTCCCAGTACTCCCATTAGTGCAGCTGGAGCATGTACCTGGTCTCCATGTCCTGCAGTGTCCGCTTCATGGTGTCTCTCCGGGCTCTGATTGGATCCACCTGGTCCTCCAGCTGCTTCTTCAGCCCGTCCAGTGCTTCACTAACAAACTCGTACCTAGTGGAGGCGACATGACACCGGTGATGTCTACAAATGACGAGGCAGTTGTTCGGCTCCAGGTCGTTCTGTCAGCATGTATGTACATTTACTCATCTGGTCTGAACTCAACCAAGAACGATTGGTCTGAACTCAATCTGGAAAGTTCTGACGGACACCATCTTGGCAAAGCATGTAGTTTTCGATGTTAGGTTTAAAGTTGCAGAACCAGACTGTTGTTCGCACACACTGCGTACCTGTGGTTCATGTGGGTCGTGAGCTGACAGTCCCGACAGGTGAGCTGGTTACAGGTGAAGCAGAAGAGTTTGAGCGGCTCAGATGGGTGCAGTCTGCAGAATTTGGTGGGAGGGTTGGAGCTACCTTCTGTTGAGAGAAACGACAACACACGCATGAACATCCTGCAGTGACACGTCAGACAGAAGAACACTGACGGCGTTGAGGCTATTTCAACACATGGTTCCACTTTGGCACTTCCACTTTCCACTTTGGTGGCTCAGTGGCAGAGCATTGGTTTGGGGATGGGTTAAATGCAGTAGACAAATTAGGTTTTACATTGTATGCAATAATGACCAATAAAGGCTTTCTTCTTTCCGAAGGAGACGTGAGGATTAAACTGAGCGTGTGTGGGAGGAGTCCGTGTACAATGAACTAGTGAAGCAGAAATCAGAGCACAGCAGAGACATCAGAGGTGGAAGCTGGGAATGTTTAACACACAGCTACAAATGAGACGTGTCTGATAAACCCGAAAAGCTGTTCTACCAGCGCAGTGGTGTCCTCATTACAGAAACCGAAGGCAATGAAGAGTCGACTGTAACCTGGTCATTAAGGGAACGGTTGAGCTCATTTATTGTCAGAAAAGCTGCCTCAGAAACTAAATCTGTGTAAACGCGCACACCCTGAGACGAATGATCTGACCTGCAGGGGGCTGGTTGAGCAGCCGGTGGGATCTGGTGACGGAGACCCTTCGATGGGCTGAAACACAGTCCTCACACAGAGCTTCCTGGCAGTCCAGACACCAACAGCTGAAGGACGGGCGTCACAGCTGCTGCACTGCTGAGACAGAGCCAGAAGGGTTCATGGAGCCACACTGGAAGAGATGCCGTCCAGCGTGTCAGTGGGCAGCAGGAGGCAGGTTCACGCTTCACGGCTCAGAAACTACAACAAAGTCAGCTGTGAGATGAAGATCTGTCACGACATGTACAGCGCTCACTAACAGGCGGACTGCGGTCCGGATCCAGAAGCTGTTCCATACGGACCCGGAGCTACAGAGCCAACCGAACGTTTGGTTCAGAATCCAGCAGGGCACCTTGATTTATGCGCTGCTATTTACGGTTGTTATTTTGTGGATGTGAGAACACATTGGCCAGCTGAATGGGAGTTAAGCAGTCCCACCGGACTTCACCGAGCTAAACGATTCTGTGGATCACAGGTGGGAAGGTTTGGCACATGAGAGAAGGTGTAAGGTTTAAGGCAAGGGAAAATAAAGACGGCGGTAACAGTTGCGTGTAGCTAGCAAAAACCAAGGGAGATACAGAGAGGGAGAGGGGGAGGCAGCTACCGGATCTATGGAAAGTAGCCCTGTACATGTTTGGCTCCACACACAACTGCGAGGACACTTCCTCTATGAAGACATAGTGTCCTCATATAAACACCTCCACATGTGTATGAGAACGGCCCTGACTTCATTCAAGCCCAGGTTTTAAATTCTAGCAGGACAAGCTAGAGCTGCATTGTCTCACTGAGCAACAAAGTGGGGGAGCTTTTTATAACCTGTTAAATTTGACTTTTGAGTCAAGATGTAAAGAAAGCTCCTATATTGTATTTCTAACAGAAGTTTACTTCTTGCTTATTTTGAAAAGCAGCCCCACCTTTATAGCATAAATTAGATAACATTGTAAATATATGCTCAGTTCAATGTTATATGACAATAAATTTGTCAAAATTTTATGTAACCGGACCTCTTTAAATTTTAGTTGAATACCCCTGATGTAGAGGGTCCCGTTCTACACAGAACAGAGGATGAGCCTGTCCTCCAGTCTCAGAACATCCACAGCCTGGTGCTGCGGATGTTCTATCCAGTTCCAGAGGTCCAGGCCCAGCAGAGCTTTAGTTACCTGGCTGAAGCCATTTCCTGGATCTTCTCTGGTGTTCATACTGAAGTTATTCTCATGTCCTGAAACACAGACACAGAAGAAATAATTTACTCTGGTCACAGACTGTGAGAAAGAAGTCCAACACTCGTCTTAGCAGCATCGTCCTGTAACATGTAACAGAGCCAGTGGCGCTGGGACACGTGTGTCAGCCGATCCAGGGTCAACAAGCAACAAGCCCGATTCCCCACACAAGACAAACCATGTACCAACTCCAAGTTCTGCAGGGAGGGGAGGTCCAACTAGCTACTGGAACCTCCCTGTGACTGCTAACGGGACGTAACTGTCCTGTCCAGAACCGCAGCTCAGCTGATGACCCGCTCCACGTTGTTCAAGAGCATGAGTTGAATACGCTGTTAGTTAATAGAAGTAGCAATAATAGTAAACAATTACAATACGTTGAATAACAAACTCAAGGACAAAGTCCAAAAAAAAGCTTTAATTCACAGAGAACAATCAGCACGGCTGCAGCCCGCGTTGGTACCGGCAGTAACAGCAGCTTTTTAACATTATTCGTCTGAACTTCACATCGCTCTCAGAATTACAGGCCGACGCGTCTGGGTCCAACCCCGGGCATCTACGGAACCATGTGAACGCACACTTCCCCCTTACTCTCCAGTGATTTAGTACCGGTTAGAGGTCCTGGCGGTCTGGGTTCACCTACCTTCCGACCTAACTTTAGTTTAGGTTCTGGTGATACTGCGATTAGAAACGTGAAGTTTACCGTTAGCCTGCGGCCGACACTCGCCGTTAGCCGTTAGCCGCTAGTCGTTAGCCGCTAGCCGTTAGCCTGGAGCTCCGCTCCGCCAGTTAACAAGTCCCGTTCGGGTCCACGTGTTGTCCGGGGGTGCTGGGCTCTATCCGAGGTCCACCGAACTTAACGAGTTGGGTCTGGTGACACGTGGACGGAGATCACCGAGCATTTCCGAACGGTGTTTGTGCGTGCAGCGTCTTCAGCTCTGTGTCATTGTTGATCTAATAGTGAGTGATTGTGCCAGAATCACACAGCTTCACCTGATCCCAACAAAGTTCTCTGGCTCTCCGCCTCTGTACACTGCTTTAGGAATGACGGAACACCTCCTCTTAGTCGTGACATCATTATTTTGCAGTGTGCACATCATTGATGACGGAATCCTGGGAATAAAGCGTGGACATAAATAGGCCAGCATGACCTGAGGTTCTGTCAAACATCTGAGCAGCAGTTTGTGAGCAGAGTTGTCTTTACTGGTGCACACATGCATGGAAGTAAACTTAACGCATTTGTTAATACACAGGAACCTCTTTGCAATGCTGGGCCCACGGTACCTGAATGTCTGGATGGAATCTTAATCCTAAAGGGAGGTTTCATTGTGACAGAACCTTGACATACATACTGTATAAATCTAATTAATGGCATAGATCTAATGTGACGATCAAACCCATCATCTGCTTCTCTTCACCTCCACTTTGCCTTTCTGCCCTTTACTCAGTACAGCTGTCATGCACGGTGCTGTCTGAATGAAGACCTTTTCAGAATCAGAATCAGAAAAGCTTTATTGCCAGGTTCTGAAGAGAGCACTTTACAGGACAAGGAATTTGACTTGGTGCAAAAAAAAGTACAAACAGTACAACATGACATGGTAAAAGTACAACATACAACATGACATGGTAAAAGTACAACATAGAACATGACATGGTAAAAGTACAACAAACAACATGACATGGTAAAAGTACAACAAACAACATGACATGGTAAAAGTACAACAAACAACATGACATGGTAAAAGTACAACAAACAACATGACATGGTACTTGAATAGTGCAATTGAGGATAAATTTGGTAAATTTTGGTTTATTCAGCAGGCCATAATGTCCTCTGTCCCAAAAGCCCAAAACAAGGTGTTGAACCCCCCTTTTGTAATTATACCTTAAATAAAAGAGACACAAACAGTTGAGACCTTTTAGGATTTTTTCTTTACTTTTACTTTACTGCTGCAGTTTACAGCAAAGGCAACTTCCTCTCACTAAAGACGGAACAGAGGGCAGCTTAGTTTTAACCTGGAGCGGAGCGTGGTCAGCGTTCGGGGGGAATATTCAAGCATCAAGCACATCAAGGACAAAGATGCTACAAACAGGTACTCCCTGTTCTTGATGAGCACAGCTAACGAGGTTACAGCGAATTAGCAGAATAGGTTTCAGTGATTAAATGCAATGTTTTTCTAACACAAGGCTGTGAGGACAGCACACACACATCCTATTCATCACACTATGAAGAGTTCACTGTGACTTTGATGGTTCCACATGTAAAATGAAACCAAGCCATGATTTGAATAGTTAGTTTGAAGGTCGGTCGCATAATTACAGCATTAGTCAAATAGAAATGCATTAATGTAAAATATTGTGGAGCCACATAAACATGAACATTATTGTTATTAAGGTGGAGCTTTTACTTCATTCAATTACATGCTGTGATTTTAATGTGATGAGACATCAGGGACGTGTTGGAAGTGAGACATAAGAAGATAAAGGTTATTCCTTTGTCTTTGGTGTTTGTTTGCTGGGCCTCTGGGTTCATGACCCGAGTCCCTGCTTTACATCCGAACAAACTGTTGATTCAAATCAGTCATTTCCATCAGAGTCTGAACCAAACGAAGCTGAACTGATTCATCTGCATGTTCGTTTATAGGCTCCATAATGACCTGCACTGGCTCCGTCTGCAAGAGAGGGGGGGTTATAACCAGTTGTGACTGTCTCATAGACACAGCTGGATCCTGACACGTACATTGACTCAGGGACTGGGGGTCCAGAGCTGCAGGACTGGGTCCAACCAGAACTTTGCATTACCTTATTATGTGTAAGGTTTTTGCTCGTGACCAGCGAGGTTTTGTGTTCGTCCATAACAGTTCTGGTGTTTTCAGAGTTCAGTTCTCGGTGAAAATGAACCAACTCCTGATTCTGCTGCTGCTGTCAGGTCTGTAATTCTGGGTCACAGACCCGTTTCCTGCGAGTCTGCGTTTAAGACTGCATCAGTTTTGGACCTACTGTTTTCTAGACGTCTGTGTCTGTGTCTGTTTCTGTCTCTGTGTTTGTGTTTGTGTTTGTATTTGTGTTTGTGTTTGTGTTTGTGTTTGTGTTTCTGTTTCTGTTTCTGTTTCTGTCTGTCTGTCTGTTTCTATCTGTTTCTGTCTGTGTCTGTGTCTCTGTTTCTGTCTGTGTCTCTGTTTCTGTCTGTGTCTGTGTTAGTGTCTGTGTCTCTGTTTCTGTCTGTGTCTGTGTCTGTGTCTCTGTTTCTGTCTGTGTCTCTGTTTCTGTCTGTGTTAGTGTCTGTGTCTCTGTTTCTGTCTGTGTCTGTGTCTCTGTTTCTGTCTGTGTCTGTGTCTCTGTTTCTGTTTCTGATTCTGTCTGTGTTTGTGTTTGTGTTTGTGTTTGTGTTTGTGTTTGTGTTTGTGTTTTGTTTGTTTTGTTTTTTGTGTTCTGTTGTTTGTGTCTTTCTGTTCTGTTTTTTTTCTTTCTGTTTTTTTTTTTTTTTGGGGGATGGTGTTTGTGTTTTTTTTTTTGTTGTGTTTCTGTCTGTGTCTGTGTTGTGTCTGTTCTTTTCTCTGTTCTGTCTGTTTTCTCTCTGTCTCTTGTTTGTGTTGTGTTGTGTTGTGTCTGGCGTCTGTGTTTGTCTCTGTTTCTGTCCGTTTCTGGCGTGTCTGTGTCCTGTGTTTTGTCTGTGTCTGTTTCTGTGTCTGTGTCTGTGTCTGTGTCTGTGTCTGTGTCTGTGTCTGTGTCTGTGTCTGTGTCTCTGTTTCTGTCTGTGTCTGTGTCTGTGTCTGTGTCTGTCTGTGTCTCTGTTTCTGTCTCTGTTTCTGTCTGTGTCTGTGTCTCTGTTTCTGTCTGTGTCTGTGTCTCTGTCTGTGTCTGTGTCTGTGTCTGTGTCTGTGTCTGTGTCTCTGTTTCTGTTTCTCTGTCTCTGTTTCTGTCTCTGTTTCTGTCTGTGTCTGTGTCTCTGTTTCTGTTTCTGTCTGTGTCTGTGTCTGTGTCTGTGTCTGTGTCTGTGTCTGTGTCTGTGTCTGTGTCTGTGTCTGTGTCTGTGTCTGTGTCTCTGTTTCTGTCTGTGTCTGTGTCTGTCTGTGTCTCTGTTTCTGTCTCTGTTTCTGTCTCTGTTTCTGTCTGTGTCTGTGTCTGTGTCTGTGTCTGTGTCTGTGTCTGTGTCTCTGTTTCTGTCTGTGTCTGTGTCTGTCTGTGTCTCTGTTTCTGTCTCTGTTTCTGTCTGTGTCTGTGTCTGTGTCTGTGTCTGTGTCTGTGTCTGTGTCTGTGTCTGTGTCTGTGTCTGTGTCTCTGTTTCTGTCTCTGTTTCTGTCTGTGTCTGTGTGTGTGTGTGTGTCTGTGTGTGTGTCTGTGTCTGTGTCTGTGTCTCTGTCTCTGTCTCTGTCTCTGTTTCTGTCTGTGTCTGTGTGTGTGTGTGTGTCTGTGTCTGTGTCTCTGTTTCTGTCTGCGTCTCTGTCTGTTTCTGATTCTGTCTCCGTGTTTCTGTCTGTGTTTCTGTCTGTGTCTGTGTCTGTGTTTCTGTCTCTGTTTCTGTGTGTGTGTGTGTGTGTGTGTGTGTGTGTGTGTGTGTGTCTGTGTCTCTGTTTCTGTCTCTGTTTCTGTCTGTGTCTGTGTGTGTGTGTGTGTGTGTGTGTGTGTCTGTGTCTGTGTCTCTGTTTCTGTCTGCGTCTCTGTCTGTTTCTGATTCTGTCTCCGTGTTTCTGTCTGTGTTTCTGTCTGTGTTTCTGTGTGTGTGTGTGTGTGTGTGTGTGTGTGTGTGTCTGTATCTCTGTTTCTGTCTGTGTTTCTGTCTGTGTCTGCGTCTGTGTTTCTGTCTCTGTTTCTGTGTGTGTGTGTCTGTGTCTGTGTCTCTGTTTCTGTCTGTTTCTGATTCTGTCTCCGTGTTTGTGTTTGTGTTTGTGTTTGTGTTTCTGTCTGTGTCTGTTTCTATCTGCATCTGTCTGTTTCTGTCTCTGTCTCAACCTTTGCTGTGTTTCTGTCTCTGTCTCAGCCTTCACTGTGTCTGTGTTGGCTGAAGATGTCACCAGACATTATAAAGCCGTTGTCCAGGAGATGAACTGGGCCGAAGCTCGAAGTTACTGCAGAGCGAAATTTACCGAACTCGCCTCCATCCAGGACGCAGCCAGCAACACTGCAGCTCTACCGGTTTCAGGGAAAGGGAGGTTCTGGATCGGACTCTTCAACACCAGCTGGAGATGGTCTCTGGGGAACGAGGATGCTTCTCTGAACTACACCAACTGGGCCCCATTACAGCCTGAACCCGGGTCCTGTGTGACAGTATCTGATTCTGGACTCTGGTCTGTCAGAGACTGTGCGGTGCAGTACAGGTCCTTGTGCTACAGCGGTGAGTGTGACTGTACTTGGCTGTGGAACATGTTGGACCGATCCGCTGAGAGGCCCGATCAGAAATGTGGGTTTGACAGTAATACATAGGTTTAGCTGCTTGATGTCTCTGCATGATTCCAGCTGCCACCAATAGTCAGGTCCTGGTCCAGACGCTGATGAGCTGGGACGACGCCCAGGCAAACTGCAGGTCTCAGTTCACGGACATGAGCAGCATCAGGACGGCGGCAGACAACACGCAGGCCTCCAGCCTGTTGTCCAGCCCGGCTCAGCCCACAGCACTTTCATCTGGAACCTCAACTCTGCTCAACCGTCCCACCAGCCAGTTGTCCCCTGTCGAAGCCTGGTTCGGGTTGTCCAGGTTCCTCTGGGGCTGGTCGGACAGCAGCACGTTCAACTACAGTCAGTGGGGACAGAACCAGCCCATTTGGACCTTGAACTGCGTGGCGCTGGACGCGGCATCAGCTCAGTGGTTCTCCCAGGTCTGCGAGGACAACCTCCCCTTCATCTGTTACACAGGTGAGTCCTGGATCTGCAGTCCGGTCCAGTTCATCTGGTCTGTGCTCATCAGGTTCTTCATCCTTTGCAGACAGGACATATTCAGATCTGAAGACCGTGAAGGTTCGGCTGAGTGGAGGGCCTGCAGACCCCAACGACTCGGTTCTCCAGGATTCCATCCTGCAGCAGGTCAGAGGAACATGAAAGTTCTGAGCTGAAAAAAATGACGGCCCAGCACCACAGAAACACTGTGTGGTAGGGAGAAGAGGTGTGATCCAGCCCAGATCTGCTTGGGTAACAATAACAGAACCTTAAGAACCTGGCCCGTACTGGTCCACAGCTGGGTTTCAGTGGCCGTGACATTAACAGGTCAACTGTTTCCTTGGACCAATTCCCAAAGGTCCAGTTGTGATGGCGCCTCCTATGTTCACACACTGTCCACCCATTGCAGGGTTGCTGGTTCTATTCCTGTCTTTGCCTATGTTGTCATCATGGGTCAGTAACAAACATTCAAACTGTTTCAGCTGAAGCAGAAGCTGCAGGATGGAGGCGTTGGTGGAACGGAGCTCAGCTGGAGGAGGCGGCCTGACGGGGAGCTTTTCCACAGGGAGGAGGAGGAGAGAGCGCCCCCCTCTGGTTGCAATCAGAAGGTGAACCTGTGAGTCCTCTAACTGCATCAGCAGAGTCTGTGTAAACAGCTGATTGTCAAAAAAGGCAAATCGCCATTTTTCTTCTTACACCACTTATTTTCTCTTTTGCTTCTCTCACAAACATTCCACTCTGTCCTTTGTAAGTTGTGTGGTACAGTAGCTCAGTACGAACGGAGCATCGGCCTCCGGCATCAGGTGTGCCATTGAGCAAGTCACTTTACACCACTCCCTCAGGGGACGGGTCCAAATTCAGAAATAGATAAAGTATGTGTAATCTAATCTCTAATAAATAATTAACACTAACATGTCGCTTTCCCTGGAGTTTATTTCCTTCTCATCTTTGTTGACTTTTGTATATAAATAATAGATTAAAATAGTTTTCACATTTACTTTCTGTTTTGAGCTCCTTATAGTTTTGCTTTGAAGAAAAATACTTCATGTGTACATCTTCAAATCTTTAAATCAACATTCTATTATATGCAGAAATAAATAAACCATTCCTTTGCTTTATCTATTCATTTTTATTTGTGACATGATTTCAGTTTTACATAGTATAAATGTTGAGCTTCTCCATTAGAGCTGAGATGATTACAGAAGAATTATAATAATAAGTCAGACGTTAGTAGTTTGATTTATGAAATAATCAAATGTAAAAAAGACATTTAGTACAAACAATAATTATTTATGTTTCATATTCTGGAAGTTTTATTAATAGAAAAGTCACAGTTTTATTGGTGTATTTAAACTGAAGCAGTTACAACCTGTGACCCGGGCCCAAAGATCACATCCAAACCGGACCCGAATCTCATTCTTCACGATTCTGCTCTCATTCAAGTGGCCCCAAACTTTTTATTGACTTTTTTAATGCTTTTATCTTTTTTATAATTCCTATTTATTAGTTATTGCAAGTAACAGTTTCTTTTGAATATTTCTTATACATTGTAACGTCATGTCAGTAGAACAATTTAAAAAAATCAGTCTGTCACTTATGTCAATATTTGTACATTTTCATGCTTTTACAGTTTTGTTGATGTTTAATTACTTCAGTTTTGTCTAGTTAAACTTCGGGTTAAGTCATGTTTGATCACACACACAGAAGAAGTGACTGCAGGTGTTAGGAAATCAATAAAACGCTTCTCTATGTGCTTTGGTTCTGGTTCTGGCCCGCCCAGCACAGCACAGAGGAACCGGGCAGGTGTGTTGTTGATGTCTTCACTGCAGCTGGCAAGTGCACTTGATGTTCTTCTCTTTGTGCATGGAGCTGAACACCTGAATGGCCTGTTTGTTGATCAGTTTCCAGAAGTTCTCGAAGGAGATGTTCTGGCCACTTTCCACACCCATCTCCTGCAGGACCTGACCCAGACCCTCCTCATTCTCCACAGTCTGAAAACAGACGGAACCAGACAAGGTCAAACTGAGGGAGCCTCATATGTTTGAAAACATTTTTGTCCAGTCACGTTTAATTAAGGCTGCAAAAATGAACCTATGAAATGTACTTTATTTTAGTGATTAGTGCTTTCTGACATCGCACTTAAAGCAGCTGGAGAAGGGTTCTGGGTTTTACAGTGCATTTAGTTTCTGTCTCCCTCAGTTTATGTATACACAAATTAAATCTGGGTCAATATTCAGGTTTCACTGTAAATGCTACAGTAACAGTAATGTCAGGTAAGATCACAGCATGAAGCATCAGTGAGTGATGGAGTCTGTTGGGTCCAGTGTGACCTTTGACCCGTGATGCTGTGCGTTTAAAGCAGTGGGTGAGTCATGATTGGACAGTGCTGTGTGGTGGGCGGTACCTTGGCAACGGCAGGCAGCTGTTTGGAGATCATGGACTGGAATTGGGTGCTACTCATGGTCGATGCATCGTTGGCAGACTTTTGAAACTCTGTGACCAGCGTGTTGATGGCCAGCTCCAGGTCTGAGTACTGAAACACAAACACATCAGCTGATCAGGTGTCAGTGAACCACAGATGTCACAGAAAAGCCACTGCGTTCACTTCACAGTTCACTGTCTTGCAGTTTTATGGAGGTAAAAAAGCAAATATATTCAGTTTAATTACTGCATGTAAAACTGGAGAAAGAGCTGAACTGGTGACATGAAACCCTGGAGCTGGAAGGCAAATGTTTAACGTGAGTGACCCAGAACCGCAGCGTTCTAGTGCTACTCCACATTAAACAGCGAGCGGAACCGTCTGGTGGAGAGAAATGTGTTTCTGGTTGGGTTGTTTGTGTCCGACTGGGAGGAAACTCCCCACAGCTGGAATCCGAGGAATCTCAAAACTGTGATGAATCTGACGTGAAGCCAGAGGAGCAGGAGGTCCCACTCTGCTCAGCTTTACGGGATCCCAAAACTCGCCGATCAGAACAAAATTCTGGTCAGAACCATGAGCCTTTACGTGCTCCTGACTGACAGCGCTGTCACTTTGATTTCAAGTTGTGTCAACCACAGCTCACGAATTAGTGACGACCTGAAGGCGTGCGGGGCCCAGACATATCGGCTGCGTCAGGGAGCGGCTCGACGAAGACACCACCGAGCCAACACAGGATCTTTGTCGCTACACATTCGCGAAATCTGAGCCTGAGCTGAAGCGACCGATCGAACTCCCTCAGCCCGGTGACAGGTAAACGGAGGTAAACGGTCCCGGTGCAGAACTGGACGGGCTCAGGGCTCGGTCCAGGATCAGCAGAGCTGATCGCTGATCCCCTGAAGGTGCCGGAGCTGCGTCTTTGTTTGCTCCCACACGGAACCAGTTCGGCCTCAGGTGGTCTGATCAGCGCTGCGTTCACCTTCAGTACGTGACGAACGAACGGACGTTTGAGCCCCGTTCTTACTGATTCTTACTGATGAAACTGGTTCGGTTGGAACACTTCAGCAATTCACCCATCTCAAAGACTCTGGCATCGACACACATTCAACTCAAGTGTTCAGTTTGAATTAGTCACACCCACAGCGATGACGTCACACAGGTACAACAATGGCGCACGCAGGTGCTGAGATGTTTAGATAAAAAAACATTGCTTCCTTTAATCAAACCAAACACACGGTGCCGTCTGACCCAAGTTCGACCGAGTCTCCGAAGCTAAACCGACTTAGTTTCAGACCCAAAAGCTGAACCTTTAATGGGAATTCAAAGCTTGGTGTTTTGGGGTTAAAGGTAAAAAGTTCGGTTTATAACCCGGTTCCGTCTCACCGCCCCAAACTCTTGAATCGATGCGTCTTTTCCCGTTCATCCAAGAATCAATCACTCTTACCTCAGTCGCCATCTGTTCGGTTCTGGAGCCGGAATGAAGTCAGAAAATAGCGAGAGCGCGAGCGACAGAGAGAGAGAGAGAGAGAGAAGGGAGAGCGGCGGACACTTCCTGTTCAGAGCCCGCCCCCCCCCCCCACACACACACACACACACACACACACACACACACACACACGCGCGTTTACTCACTGACACAAACGCTCACCTGCAACAAACGGAGCGAACCTGATCCTGACGGGGTGTAAAGACAAGAACTTAAATGCTTGCTGTATGTGGGATCTGTTGGGTTTAGTTGTGTGAGGTCTTAAACCTTACTTTGTAAAGTGCCTTGAGATAACTTTGTTGTGATTTGGCGCTATATAAATAAAATTGAATTGAACTCATCTGACCCTGTGTTTCTCCCATAAACGCCATCTCCAGATAAACCTTCATTTTGGCGCTCACCTTTACCAGAAGGAACCTGGATGAACCTGTACTGTGAGGGTGGAAGAACCGCTGATGGGGTCAGTGTTGCGAACGGACCGGGTCAGTGTTTACTGGCCACGTGAAGCGTCTGAACTGAAACCGTCCCAAGCGACCATGAACTACGGAGACTTGTTCATCAAACAGCACCCAACAGAAAATCCTCACCTGTTGCTGCAGCTTCTCAGATCAGGTCTGAGCTCAGCTCACTGGGAGCTGACCAGTACAACCAGTATGCAGGACGTTTAGTATGGTGGTGATCCAAAAACACAAAACCCCTGTGTTTACTGATGAACAGCTAGATGAATAAAACGTGTGATTAAAAGACTTTAATAAATAAATATATGCTCAGGTTAGTATTTGTTCCTGAATAAGGTTTGTCTCATTAGGCATTGTCAAATAATCACAGATCTGCAGGAGGAAGATTTTGCACAACCTGGCAACCCAAACACTTCACACTAATTCATTCATTAAATACAGTATAAAAACAGTTTCCAGAATCAGGACGCTTTACTGTGTTTCCTAAGGTCTGATCCAACTCCATTATCTGAGAAGTAGCGTGGACGTGCAGGGAATAAGTGACATCTTATCTCTTCATTCTTTAATAACTCAGGGTGAAACATGTTCAGGTTCTGGATCCTGCTTCCTGGAGCCACTGGACAGTTGGAGGACTGTGGGGTCGGTGGATGACGACTGCGGCCAGGCTGCTGGACTCTGACGCAGCGAGGGAGTGGAAGACTGTCTCACTGCGGGATCCCTCAGAGCCGGGCCGGTCCTGGTCGCTCAGGTCCGCTTCACTGTCAGCGGGTGGACATGGGAAAACAGAGCGTCAAGCCTTGGCAGACTGCCTTCTGTGGAAATGAGGCAGGAGCTGAGTCCACGCCTTCGTATGTCAGCACAGGTTTCCTCCCGAGTCTTAGACGTGTGGCCCCTGGCGTCTTACCACGTGTACCCGTGTTTTGGTTTGAAGCTACAGAATCTGAACAGTGACCCTTAACACGGTGACCTTCACAGAGCCGCACTACAGAACCTGACCACGCGTGGTTGCCTCTGCTCACAGCAGCGTCTGCTCTGTTTCAGTCGTTACTCACAGCTCCTGCTCGTCCTCTTCCTGGAAGGTCAGAGGTCGCGTGCAGACGACACACGTGTTTCCCAGACTGTGGAAACACGGTCGACAGAACAGACCTGAAAAAACAAAGACATGGAGAAGAGGTGGAAGGACTGACAGCGTGACACCCACCAGCTCCGCGGTTGCAGCAGAGTGGAGTGCTTCAGCCACTGGCTCTTAATTATGAGGTCACGTCTGTGTATTTCTCCTCCCCAGTCTTGTTTTGGTCGTGTTTGGTTTGCGTTAGCTCGTCTTCAGCCCCAGAGACCTCTGACCTCTATCACTTTGTTGGTTCCAGGAGGATCTCCTCAGGCTAATGAGACAGAGTCAGATTTGTTTGACTGGTTGGAAGGATGTAAAGGGCACACTCTCTGTGGACCTGTACAATGAGCAGGTCGATCGGCCACTGGAGTGTGCAAAGGCCAGAGTCCCATGTTTGTCTGTGGACTTGAATCTTCAGAGTCTGAAGGGTTAAATGAGCTGCAGCCGCAGCTTCAGTTACAGTGTGAGTCAACAGACACACCCTCAGCACACACAGTTTGTTTCCTGGAGGCTTCAATTTAGTGATTCACACTGTGGCGAGTCCTAACACTACCTGAACAGCTTGGGAACCCACAGGCGACCATGCCGTCCTCCCCAGAACCCATCTCCTCTCCACAGGCACGGCAGGTGACGGGCGGTGACAGCCCCAGGAGGCGAGACAGGTGAGCTCCTCCAGCTAAGCTGAGAAACACACACACACACACACACACACACGCACGCACGCACGCACACACAGCTTGTCTGTTGTGGCTCTAAGGCGTCCAACGAAGCATCCACATGCTGCTACATCAGCCTGACACACTGTTTGTACCGTAGAAGCAGTGTGTGAAGGCCGCCGCCTCCTCCTCCTCCTGCTGCTGCTGCTCCTCCTCCTCCTCCTCCTCCTCTCCTGACCGCACACTCCCTCAGAGCTTTCCCTGCGGCCGTTCTCTGATCCAGGATCTTCTGACGCAGGAACTGGATCCTCTCCTGACCAGCAGACAGACAAATCAAAACATCACTGGTTACACTGATGGCACCTGTTTGAACCAGATTAAGACTGGATCCTGGTTCCCCGAGTGGAACATCTAAACAAAGCAGCATTAAAAGGAAAGAGTTGCCAGATCAGAGAACCAACACAAGCTGTCTTTTGCTTTCAGTTCATGTTAAACTGCTTCCATAAAGTCTGAACTGTGACTGTGCATGTTTGAATCCCACTAACGCTGATTCTGATGACACTAGAACCTGGAACGGAGACTCGAGGAGCATGTTCAGTGGGTGGGATTCAGGTGACGAGTTCAGACCTGCCCCGTCGTGCTCTCTGACATTCTGCAGGTTTGTCATACTTCTCTGCCGTGTGACCTTCCACCTACAGCACCTGGTCTTCCCCCTCTGAACACCGAGCTCCTGGTGTGCTGTGGGCCTCCAGGAGAACATGAGCTTCTTTCTTCGTGGAGTGGTTTTGTTAGAGTGAGACGAGCCTCAGCAGAGCTAATAAACACAATGTCTACTGGCCCAAAGCTGACGCACAAACATACCACTGGCAGAACGTGTGTGTTCTGATGGGTTCTACCGCTGGCAGAACGTGTGTTCTGATGGGTTCTACAGGGCAGTCTGGGTCATTGTGGAAGCTGTGCCTGTACCCGTTCTCTCGCTGGATGGTATGATGCACAAGTGAGTCGTCTGCAACGCTGCACAAATCCTCCAGTCAGAGACGCCAGCAGAGCCAGGCCCAGCAGAAATCCTGCAATACAGACCACAACCAGTAAAACCAAGGGAGATATTAGAACATCACTCAAAGCAGTATCCACGTTCTCACGTAACCCAGTTTAAAGCTTTGTTTGTTGATCACTGACCCAGAATGAAACACGTGCTGTAGTTTGGTTGTGACGGCTCCAGCAGACACTTCCTGCTGATCACGGTGATGTTTCCTCTCTGTAGGATGTTAAATGCAGCCACCAGGTCTCTGTAGATGTCTGAGGCGTAGCCCGACCCGTTCACTTGCACCACCACCAGAACCGGAGCTGAGGAGGACGTCATTCATGTACCTGGGCTGTGGCCCACATCACAGTCACACACATCAACACTGTGCTACCTCGGGCTGTCACGTCCCCCTTCACCTGCCGGTGCACCTGGTCCAGCATCCAGAACACCAGGAAGTCCAGAGCCACTAGGAGACCGCCCATCACGAGGTGTTTGAAGACCGCGACCACGCCCACCAACACCCCCTGCCACTCTCTGGCCGTCAGGTGGAATGCCACTGCAAAAAAAGGCCCATTAGAGTCATACAAAGCGCCGTGTGGGGGACGCTGAGTCCAGGTCAGTATCTCACAGCAGGAGGGACAGCATCAACATCACACTCCCTGCACTCACAGGTCTTTGCTTCAAACATCTCCTCCCTGACTCAGATTTGTTGCTTCTACACAAACATAACCACGATCAGTGTGTTGGGGTCTGTTCTGGGTCAGTCCTGATCACTGTACTGACATGGTGAGACGTAGGTCTGGGCTTCTCTGCGTGTGATGGGCAGGACTGATGCTGCGCCCCGCGAGGTCGCCTGTCGGTCGAGCTGTTCCAACTGAGCAGTGATGTAAAAGTTGTCAAAGTCGAGTTCAGTGAGATACCTGCGTCTGTACCGCATGGCCCTGAACGCACAAACAGAAGCGTTCCGTTACAGCGGCCCCTTGACATTTAGCATCTCAGTGACTACGTTTGCGCCACCTCAGGAAGGACCAGGCGAGCAGGACCAGGCTGCTGTACTTCAACGGATCGCTGACTTTCTGAAAGAGCTGCAGGTCTGATGAAACCTCCTCCATAATCTCCTGAGACATCTGCTGCAGAGACCGGCTCAAGTTGGCATCCAAGTCAAAGTTCACAGACGCCGAGATACTGAAGTCAAATTCACGCTTCATCTGCTCAAATGCTGCAACGACGGCTAAATGAAGCCACAAACAAGAGTCAGTGACCAACAGCAGCAAGACGTTCGTCAGAAGGGTCCAAGCAGAAACTTACGCTCTGCCAGTCGTTTCTTCAGATGCCTGGCAACGTAGGAGGGGATGATGCAAAAGAGCTCACCAGCTGAAAAACAAACCCCTTCCTAGAGTTAGCATTTCTACAGTTAACAGGAACCTGGCAGGACGCAGGGCATGCAGGAACACCAAAAAACAACCACCACCAATTGGAAGTACAATCAAATGATCCGTTTTACTTAACAATAAATTCCTTATTGTGGAGAAACTTCATTAACAACCAAATTAATTAAAAGCTAGAGCTCTAAGGTCAGCGAACGCACCACGGGCGAGATTGCAGAGCGGCAGGAAGGCGTCCACGGTGTCACACAGGAAGTTAAAGTATCCCAGCAGGTTGGAGCAATCGCTCCGAGCGTCGCTGAGCACCGACTGGCACTTCCTGTAGGGAGAGCCCAGTTTAGCGTTGCAGATGTCCCCGATGTCCGCCAGGAAGTGGAGGACGTTCCTCAGAGTACGAGCTGCAGGGCAGAGGGGGGTCAGAGGTCAGCAAAGAAGTGTGTGAAGAAGACATACAGTAGCTTCAATCATGTGTTAATAATGACACGCTCACCAACGTGACGGACGCTGTCGCTCAGAGCGTGGACGAACCTTTGGACTCTTCCTGCCACAGAGTGAGCATTGCTGCTGATCTCTCTGATCGTATCCAACATTGCTGCAACACAACAAGCACAAACGTCAGACACTGATTCAGTCCCAAAGCAACGCTACATAAAGCAGCAGCAAATTCAACTGACTTATTTAACACTATGTTGAATCTAAATGCAAATCCTGTCACTAAAAAGCAACCTTTATTAGCATTAGCAACACAAAGGCCAGAAGAAGCTGTGGGTGGGGCTTACAGGAAAGGGGCGTGGTCGACCGCAGTATGAGTTCCCGTGTTTGATTGGCTGCCAGTTCAGCTCCACACAGCAGACTGGACGCAGCACGCTGGGTGTTTTCCAGGGTGTTGGTGAGCGGTCCGGACAACAACACCCACACAAACATAAAGAGCAGGAGGTTCCGGCCCTGGGCTGAAAAATGGAAAGAACAGTTGGAGGTTGTAGGATGGGACATTTGTCATCACTGCTTGTTTATAACAATGCACTGAAACATCACCTTTACCAGCAATGAACCTTAACCGTACTATAAACAGCATGTTTTTGACTAAATGTTTTGACTAAAGAACTGGTAGCGGATCTGAGGAAGACCAAGGCACCAGTGGCTTCAGTTTCTATTTCCAGTGTGGAGGACTATAAATATCTGTATTTATTGATAATAAATTAAACTGTATAAGAAGGGCCAGAGCTGCCTCCATTTTCTGAGGAGGTTCAGGTCCAAACATGTTGAGGTCGTTTAATGAGTCTGTGGTCGCTGGTGCTGTTCAGTTTGCTGTTGCGTGCTGGGGCAGTGGACTGAGAACTGCAGACAGGAGTAGACTCATCAGAAGAGCCAGCGACATTGTAGGAATGGAGTTAGACGATTTAACAGTAGTGTGTAATAGGAGAATGCTGTCTGAGCTACAAGGCATTTCTGAGAATGGTTTTCATCCTATGCACAACATCCTTGTGAAGCATGAGAGCAGGTTCAGTGCCTGATTCAGACTTCCCAAGTGCCATCAATTTTTATAACTCCCCCCTCTGAGATCTCTGATCAGACACAATCATTCTTTCATTACCATATTGTAACTTTATTTATGTATTTTTTCTATTTCTATGTCTACATGTCAGATGTGTATTTAAGCATCTGGGACGAAAGTAACTTCCCCTCTGGGATCAATAAAGTATTTCTACTGTATTCTATTCTGGTGTCATGCTGAGTCATTCAGCAAAATTAATATCAAATATTAAATTATAATGAATTCAGTCATGTTTATTTGTCTCATGTTCCACAGAGCTTAAAGTTTGCTGACAAAGTTCTAGTACTTATGTTTTAGCATCTTCAACCTTAAAACACATTAAAAATCTCGTTAAATTCGCTCACATCACCCAAACGATCAGACAACTGAAGCAGGAGCTGTCAGCTTCTTCCAGAGGGAGGCTTTACTCTGTCCTAGTTCAGAATTATTCTACAGTGGATCATGTGTAGAGAAATGTCAGAGAAGTACTGAGCTTGTGTATCCTGCTCACTTAACTCTGACACTCGCCTGAGTTAGTGGATCCTACACTGTGATTAAGGTTGCAGTTTAATGGATGACCTGACCTGACCTGACCTGAGCACAGTGAAGGCAGCATCACTGCCACATCAGCGCGGACCCCTGCGGACAGTCCCATGCTGAACGCAGCCAGGGCGGCCAAGGCCACCGTGGAGTGGGCACAGAGCCACAGCGGCTGTGTGTGCAGGACGAGGGCCGTGACCCCGTACAGGGTCGCCAGACACAGACCCACAACAAATGCCACCAGGTTCCAGCTGCCCTCCTTCAGATGACCTTTGAACCTAATCCAGCTGGACCAGGAGCATCCTGCTGACCTGAGGACGAGAATACAACTAGCAACTCCAGCAGGTTCCGGTAGGAGATGTTTGTGTGCATTTGGGACTGAACAGTGGTTTTGTTACTCTGATCTGGGCTGGTCCGGTCCAGGGCCCGGTTCCTCCAGCTAGTGTACTGCTCACCTGTTCAGACCCGCTGCTCTAACCCTGAGGCCGGTCCCGTTTGTTTTCTTCATCTTCACCTTATCCTTAATACAAATAATACAAATACAAAAAACAACAAAGTGTTCTCGTGTAACCTGGAGACCAGAAAACAGGAAGGTTCTACAAGTTTGAACGTTGAAACCACAACAAGCAGCGCAGAACCGGGATACGGACGATGGGTCAGATTGGGCCTCGAAGACGGTCAGAGCCGCAGACGGAACCAAGCGACAGTGAGTGGCTTCGCGGTTCCAAACAGCTAGATGCTAACGGTGAGTGTTGGCGACTCTCCAGAATATTTCCTGGTCGCACAGCGGCTGAGTGAGGGTTTATTCCTTAACTTATTAGTAATAACATCAAAATACGTCATCCAATAATCCACAGAGTAACGTAATGTAGCGGCCTAATAAAGCGGTTAACGATAACGGGCCTTGCACCGTCACCCACTTACTACAAACTGTCAAACCTAAAACTTGCAGGTGACGCACCTTAAATCATTACCAGCACCAATACCACGTGACTCCGCACGCCGCGTCATCACGTGTTGTGACGTCGCACTAGCTAAAGCCGAACCGTTAAGTAACATGCAGTCTCTCTTAACACGTAACTCGTGAATATAACAGCTCGAAAGAAAGGTGAAAATAGTTAGGACTGAAAATAATCACCTGCTCGTCAGAATAGGTTTGGCTCTAGCTCAGCGTTAGCACCCGTGGAAGCTAACGAACAGGACCAACTTTACTGTGTGTGTGTGTGTGTGTGTGTGTGTGTGTGTGTGTGTGTGTGTGCGGGTGTGTGCGTGCGTGCGTGTGTGCGTGCGTGTGCGCGTGCGTGCGTGTGTGTCTGCGGGGTGTGTGTGCGCGTGTGTGTGTCTGCGGGTGTGTGCGTGTGCGTGCGTGTGCGCGTGCGTGCGCGTGAGTGATCCAGCTCTGCAGAGGTTCGGTACTTCGCTCCGCAGCCTGGTGCTCAGAGCAGCGTTTGGAGCCTTCAGCGGCACAGGTGAGACGCTCAAACGCCTTACTTTGGTTGAGATTGATTTGATCATTTCTTTTAGCAAATTGCAAGATACATTTGATCTTTTCATTCTGTAGTTTTGAATGCACAAAATGATAATTTTACAGTTCATATATATTGATGATGAGCGTGTGTGGTTGACGTGGTCCTCAGCGCTGTACCTGGGCATCATCCACAACCTCCCACCGAGCCTCAGCCTGACGTCAGCGGCAGGAGTTGTGTTTGTTGGTGAGGAGGCGTGGGTGTGGACCGCCGTGTGCTGATCCGGCTTGGTCCTGTCACTAACGCCAGCTGTGTTCCAGCGGTGTGTGCTGTGGCTGGAGCCTGGTCCTCCTCCTTCAGGTGTTCGCTCCTCCTCATGTTCCCCAGCATGCTGGGTTCGCGAGGCCACGCGTACCTCATGGTGTTCACCCTGTCCGTGTTGTACAAAGGTAATGATGCAGCCACTGTCTGAACTGGAGCCAGTTGTGAATGAATCCCAGAACTGTGAAACACTGAGACCTGGTTTTAGTGGTTGACACTGTTGATGTGAACGTAAATGTTTATGTGCAACGTTTCTGAACATAGAAAAGTTTGATTATTTGATTTTTTGATATTTTGATTAATTAATCAAAAATATATAGTCAACCATATTCCTTACGTTCTGTTGGGTTTTGTTTTTATTGTTTAAACAATGAAACATGATCCACAAGTCACCCTTTAATCCCTGTTTTCAACACTCCAGGGCTTAGATCTGTCTGTTTGCTGCACATTCTTCTCTTTTGAGCAGAAAGCAGCTGGAATTGTGTAGAGAATTATCTGTGAAATGAGGTTAAATCTGATTCCTGAGTTCCTCAAAGCTACACCGACATCTGAGCCAAGAACGAGCTGCTGGAGCGAAGTGTTTTAATTTTGAACCGTTGTTCTACTGTTGCAGGTCCGATTTCTAACATGCATCAGAACATTGAGGAAGCTGCTTTGTCTCTGAGCTGTAACCTGGACCTGCAGGTAAATAACAGCAAGTTACTGTGGAGAGACGCTGTCAGACCATTTATCGCCATCACACAGGAGCTCATGGTGAGTTTGTCTGTCGGAAAACAAACATGAATATGGAGGTCAGAATGCAGATTTCACCACCATCTTGTCTCTTTTTTCATGTTTAGGACAGTAAAGCAGAGTTTGAATCAGAGATTTTAAACATCAGCAGAAGGTTTCAGTCAATTAGAGATGAAATGGTCTTTCAGTACGGACACAGTCACTTCAAGAATCAAAGCAGCGCTGACTCGGGTAACAGCACACAGCAACAGTTCACTGCAAAGAGCAGGATGCAGTGCAACGGTGAGTCAGTCCACAGCATTCAGATGTCACTGGTTAAACCTGGAGGAGGTCACAAGTTGTATGCGTGTACTGTCCAGATGTGGTGGAGGACGGGGTGCAGCGCTGCGCTGACTGGTTCGCACTCCGATGGAAGGAGTGTATGGAGGTGGTACCTGTCCCTGTCATCAGCCACATGGTCTGTGTCTCCATGAAGTTCCACTTCCTGTGTGACATCATCAGAGGTGAGCGGTCACGCCAGCTCTGCAAGAGCTGCAAATGAGTGTGTCTGGACCTGAAGCCTCCTCTGCCTTGTCAGTTATGACTCCGTGGTGCACACAGCAAATTCCTGTGGAAGGAAACTTTGGCAAGCTGTTCGATCAGCTTGATGGTTCTGTTGAACAGCTGTCCCGACAGTTCAGCGCCGAACTTGTCCTGCAGGTCAGAAATGTGAGAGATATAATCACTGCAGGTAGAATCACATGAATGTAGATGTCCAGATGTGTCCTAACCTGTGAAGGGGGTGAGGTGCAGATGTTTCTTTCCAGATGCACCAGCCGATCTCTTGGCTTGTGTGAAGTCCAGTAAACTGAATGTTTGGGACCTTCTGCAGGAGCAGCAGCAGCAGGCGGTGCTGGCTGGAGCAGGGATGGACCAGCAGTTCACTCAGGCTGTAAAAGAATCCTTCAGGAACCTGACGACACCAGTGGAACAGCTGCTGAATGTGCTTCAGCTCCTGATGTCCTGCACCTTCATCAGCATCTTCATGCAGTAAGAGTCACACCTTTGTTCACATCTTTACTCTCTTCACACACTGAGGTGCTCCTTCTTGTGCTCAGGGGCTTCAGTTACCACAGGTGCTACAGGAGGGACATCCAATTTGACAACTTCTACATCACGGCGTACTTTAGACAGATCGACGCCCGTAGGAGGAACGCGGTACCTCATCATTCTGAGGATCAGTGGGATTGAAACCGATTCCACGCCACATAAGTGTCGTGTTGGCTTTTCCCTTCAGGGGAAGTGTTTCCTGCTGCCTCTGAAAAGATCTGAGAGAAAGAAGTTTGTCGATCCGTCCAGCCTGAGAATTCACCCCGAGGAGCTCAGACAAGTGGTGAGTTCAAGAACAGTTGGTGAAGCTGGCTTCTGTCTAAATCAAAGTTGGTCCTCGGCAGCTCGGTAGAAGAATGTTTTGACATGTTTTGGCGCCAAATAGATTTAATCTTTGCTCCATCTGTGAACCTCCCTGGATTCGTTTTTATAAATATAAGGCCTGTGCGTTTAATCTCCCCTCTGAAGTGTCAGGTTCCCGCTGCGTCTGTAACAGTTGGCGTGTGTGTTGTCAGGTGTCCGGTGGCGTCCAGGTTCTGTCTGTGGCTCTGCTGTGCGTCGTCCTGCTGACCGTCGACTTCTCTTTATTCCATGTCCTGGACATTGTCAGCAGACACACCTTCAGCCAGTTCAACCTGACCAGTAAATGCACATCAGAAGCGGCTGCTTTAAATATGGCGTCCATAGGTCCAAAAACAAAATCAGTACATTTCATATAGCAACTATTAAATGTGGAAATGAATGAATAGAAATAAAGAACTGACCATGCTCCGTCACCTGCAACCCTGGACAGACGCCTGGTCCCTGACTCCGCTCCTTCTCTGCAGGTGGTCACCAGGTGAGCGTCCGGGTCGGTGGAGCCTCCATGATGGCTCGGCTGCTGAGAAGAACGGTTTCTGCATTCAACAGCTCATCTGGTCTCCACATCTACACTGATAACCAGGGTGGGTCAAAGGTCACGCCAGGTTCCTGACACCTGAGGTCTCACCTGGCGCCATCCTGTCAAGCCACAGGACTGGACTAGTTTACTTGGTGCTGGTGTTCACATGCATGTGGACATGTTTGGACCCTCTGTTGTTTGTGCGGTCACATCCTGATTTATGTCTCTCCCCCCAGGCTGCGCGTCTCCCCCGTCCTCCCTCTCTGCAGGGGTGTATGTGAGCTGTGTGAGCTGCGTCCTGTTGGGGGCGCTGCTGAGTTGCCTTCAGGTTTATAGCAACCGTCTTCAACGGGTCATCGCTGCCTTTTACAACCCTCAGGTTCACACACTTATGTTTGAGTAGAAAAACACCTGCAAACATGATATCACTCAAAAACAACAGGGTGAAACACTGGTTAGAAAACGCCAAAAGAAGCTGAAACAATCAAATCAAAACAAAATGTAAATGTTGACAGAAACAAATTGTAGTTTTCTTGTAGTGGACTGTAGTGATTAACAGGATCCGTAGCAACAAACACAGAGCTTTAGTTTCAACATATGTTACACAGAGGATGTCACTTCCTACACACACACACACACACACACACACACACACACACACACACACACACACACTTGTACTTACATCAGAGTGAGGACCTCCGTTCCCTCACTCTAACCATCACAACTAAAGGCAGACTTCTAACCTCTAATCTGAACCATAACTCAATTCTAACCTCAGCCCTAAAATCACGTCTTAACCCTCAAACCACTTGGTAGAAAAATACGTTTTTTGGTTCTCACTTTGATGCAAGTACAAGTACCAAACACACACACACACACACACACACACACACACACACACACACACACACACACACACACACACACACACACACACACACACACACACACACCCTGTGTTTAAGCTGTGAGGGCGGTGGCAAAGCTGATCTCAGAGCAGATTAATGTAAGAGCATTAGAGCTAAACTGGTGGAGTGACAGAGAGGGAAGGTGAATGAAGCAGCTGATCGCTTCATGTGCTCATGTTCTGCACATTCATCACTTTACTCTAATTACAGTTAAGCAGCCATTTGTCAACTTTCCTCCAGCTGATGCAGTAGTACGTTTGCCCCGTCTGCTTTATTAGGAGGCATGTCACGCTCCTCTCAGGCTCTTCATTTTAATCTTGTCCTGGTTTCTACATATTTAGAACTTTTTTGTTCTCAAGTCAGTGATTCCTGCACAAACACACAGTTGTGTCAAAGTGTTCAGGAGAACCAGGGACTGATTTTCTGTCTCCGTTGTCTTTTTAGTTTAGTTAGTGTGTGTGGAAACAGTTGTGAACATGTTCCTGAGACTCCCACTGTTTGTCTTTGTCCTTCAGAGAGAGAAGAAGCGCATTGTCTTTCTCTACAACCTGCAGCTCCAGAGACAGATTGACTCCAGCAGGGAACAGAGACACTCAGTCAACCAAAGACGGACGGTCAGGATGAACACAAGCACGTCATCTAGAACCCAACCATGACAGACCCTCAAACCGAGCGCTAGCTGCCAGGCGTGTTTGTGCCTGTCATGCTTTATTTTGTTAAAACATTAACAACAAGTTAAACATAAATTTTAATTAATACAATTTAAATTGACTCTACATTAAGATTAGATGTCTTTATAATGTAGTCTGTTTGTACAAAAAGTAGCTTATAAGCCAACATCATAAATCATGCTGCTATTGAGGAGACTGAGCTTGTGCAACCTCACACTCATGTTGAAACCCTGTCTGTCTGCAGGTGTTTCCATGTCTGAGCAGCTGTTGACGGTGTCAGACGGGACACGCTGGCCCTGAGAACACAGCAAAAAGGAGGAGATCTTCAGCTGTACTTTGTGATCAATAAACATCTGTCTGAGCTGCCGATTTACACATTTGATCAACACGCAGATTAGAAACATGCAGAGGAGGTATGTGAGCAGCTGATCACCAGCACGTGCAGCAGCTCACTTCATTCAGTTTTAATCTGATCAACAAACAGCACCACAACAAACTGATGCTGGATCGGTTCACAGGAGAACTCCTGTCGTTCAGTCCCACAGTGAACATTCAGCTGCACTGTCTCAACATATTTACTGACATGTTGGATGATATGACGTAAACGGCAACTGCAGCTTTCAGTTCATTCTGTTTATTATTTGGTTACAGGTGTTTATCATTTGTGCTGAGTTCTGAGGTTCCACTGGTCATGTCACTAAATCAAATATAACTGTAAATATGAAACAAAAACATTTGCATGAAGAAATGATCAGAAGCATCGTATCAGTCAAAAACAGCAGCCAGTGATGAGCATGCTTTTTTCCTCCTGTCCTGCGTCATGTTGTCAGTACAGTACATTTGCCTTAAAACATCTCTTTGACATATTCATAAAAACGTTCAGTAATATGTATAATTTTTTTTAAAGTATTTATGCTTAACAAGGAAAAGAAACTATCAAATATAAAGACAAGTAGAAAAACAATAAATACACCTATAACTTGTGAGTTATATTTATGAATAGACGTCTATTTATAATAGTTAAAATTCATGCTGACCTTTATTTTGAAAGCGGAGTTTCCTTACGTCCGGTTGATCGTGCTAGCTCCGGTTAGTTTCACTTAGCTCCATGACGCTACCTACAGTATAAACACTGGCGCTCCGGTGTTCTCCGGTAATTAACCAGCCTACACGCCTCTGAGCGCGTGCGAGTCCAGCTGTCCGCCAGGCGTACGAGCCTAAACCCAGAATACACCGAGTTGGTCCCGTGTTAAAGTTCTTTCCGGAGCTGCGCAGGGCGAGTCTACCGCTACTTCACGCTCAATTAACGGTCCGCCTCTGGGCTGGAGCCGCTGTTCCTGTGGATGTTAGCGGGAAAAGCAGCGTCATGGAGCCGCGGTGGAGCCTCCGGTGCTCCGACACGGTGAGGTAACGGGACCGGCTTACCTCACACACCACAGCGGCGGCAACCTGTTGCCCGTTACCGGTGGCGCATCTAGGATGAGCGGAACCGCCGCACCGTTACTGCTGCTGCTGCTGCTGCTGCTCGGCGGACGTGCTGCCTTCACAGTCTGCAGGTCCCTGAACGCACCACAGGATGGAGAGCTTCTGCGTCCACGCGGTACCGGCAGCCTTACTGTAACAGGTAACGGCCACCAGACTGTGGCGTAAATAGCTTGTGTTCGGTTCGGGAACTGTTCCAACAGTGACGCTTTAAGTTTATTGACTGAGAGGCTGCTCAGCATCAGTGATGCTGATCCAGAGCTGTGAGCCGACTAGGTTCGGTTGTAACCAAGTCTTCCCCGTTGACCCAGTATGAACCAGTGTGGACGTGTCTCCCCAGGTGTGGACAGCCTGCGGCGGCCCTCCCTGCTGGAGACGACCCGTCCCTTCGTGCTGGTGGACGGACAGAGGCTGAGCCTGGCCGAGGCGCTGCAGGTCCGTCATGTACTGGTTCTTCACTGGTTTGGTTGTGGCTGGTGTGGGAGTTAGACTTGTACTGGTTCTGAATGTGGCTGGACTGTTTCTGTGCTGCTCCTAGAAGGTCAGGGTTGTACCGAGCCTCGTGGGAGTTGGTTGTTTTGCTGTGGATCCATTGGGGCGTTTGAGACACAAAATGAGTTCTGGTTCCTTTTGGGACGTTTCGCTGTGCGCCTGTGTTCATCCAGTATCTCAGAACCATGAAGGCGTCCCGGTACACAGACATTGTTTACTGTGATCGTCCCTGTTGGTCTGGTCTGATCCGATCCGGACCGGACTGAACTGGGTCTCACTGTGTGGTCTAAAGTAGTGAGGTTGTTTTCCATTAGAGCTTTGGGCCCAGCTGTGGTTAAGGAGCTCCGGGCCGTTCCCCTTCCACAGAATCTGCCCGTCCCACTCGGACCGGACCGCTCCACTGCTCCTGCACGTTGATGACGTGACTCTGACAGTAGGAGGATAACACGTTTCCCAAATGATCACAGCTCTAAGGTGCTGTGATCATTTGCAGGTCATCAGTGCAGACTGTGGACAGAAACCTACTTTAAAAAGTGTTGACACAGTGTTTTTGCTGGGAAATGGATCCTTTATTCTCCATTTGTTGGCTTCCTCCTGGCTGGAAGTTGGAGCACGCAGGTTTGAGGGAGCTTCCTGCCCAGCGGCGTGGGGGCGGAGATGGATGCTTCCTATGCAGTGGACGCGAGCTGAGATCACTTCCTGTAAAATCCCCCCACCCCAACTCCACCCAGCAGCAGGAAACCGGAGCGAGACCGGACAAAGTGGGGAGAGTTGCTGCTGACACTGGACCAGAACCACAGACAGAACGCTGGCTCAGACACAAACGCCTCAAATGCAGTAAACGCTGACCTTTGTGGTCACTCAGAAAACCTCTCCAATCATTTGTTGTTTAAGGATCTTGAAACACTGAGCTCTGCCCTCCTCCTCTCTCCCCCGCTCGCCCCAGTTTCTGCAGCTCTGACATCACCTAAAAGCTGAGAGAGAAGTGACCTCACCGCAGAGAGAAGGGAACTGCATGATTTAAAGCAGGCTGAACAGAAAGTCACTGCGGGTTTGAATCCGCTCACATGCGCTCGGCTTCTGAAGCAGCAGGTGCTGCACTCGTCCCATCAGGAATGGCATCGATCCTTGGCTCCAAGGGAGAGAACAGTGATGAACAGTCAGGAGAGCTCAGGTCTGAAACCTGATGCGCTTCCCTAGTTGGATCCAGCTCAGACCAGCATGAGCAGCTAACAAACCCCCCCGACCCCACCACAGTACAAAGGACGTGAGGGTGGAGACCACAAACGCGCTGGCTGTGATGGAAGAACCTCCGCTCACACTCACTCCCACCACGCGGCTCATGGCCTGGAACGAAGCTATCAGACTGTACGACAACAGAGGCTCCATTTAAAAATGAGGCCGCATCGACGTGTCCACCGAGCAGAGTTCTGCCATCAACACCGTGGCTCCACAATGAGACGCCTTCGCTTCCTGCAGAGCTGGACGGAGAAAGAAAAGCGAGGAGCCGCTGGACAGGAAGCGTGTCCTGCATTAACGGGCAGGAAGCTTCACTGATTAAAAATGGACGTCTGTGCCAAAGAAATAGTTTCTCACCAGCAGCAGGAGGACGAAGGCGTAGCTACAGGCCACAGCAGGGTCACACCACGTTACACCACGTTACACCACATTATACCACGTTATACCACGTTACAGCACGTTATACCACGTTACAGCACGTTACAGCACGTTATACCACGTTACACCACGTTACACCACGTTACACCACATTATACCACGTTACACCACGTTACAGCACGTTACACCACATTATACCACGTTACACCACATTATACCACGTTACACCACATTATACTACGTTACACCACGTTACACCACGTTACACCACGTTACACCACATTATACCACGTTACACCACATTATACCACGTTATACCACACTACACCACATTAGACCACATTAGACCACATTAGACCACATTAGACCACATTATACCACGTTACACCACATTATACCACACCACATTACACCACACTACACCACATTACACCACATTATACCACACCACATTACACCATATTACACCACATTACACCACACTACACCACATTACACCACATTATACCACATTATACCACACCACATTACACAACATTATACCACGTTACACCACATTACACCACACTACACCACACTACACCACATTAGACCACATTATACCACGTTATACCACGTTATACCACGTTACAGCACGTTACAACATTACACCACATTATACCACACCGCACTACACCACATTACACAACATTATACCACGTTACACCACACTACACCACATTAGACCACATTAGACCACATTATACCACATTATACCACGTTATACCACGTTATACCACGTTACACCACATTATACCACACCACATTACACCACACTACACCACATTACACCACACTACACCACATTACACCACATTATACCACATTATACCACACCACATTACACAACATTATACCACACCACATTACAACACACTACACCACATTATACCCCACCACATTAGACCACATTACACCACACTACACCACATTATACCACACCACATTATACCACACCACATTACAACACACTACACCACATTATACCCCACCACATTACAACACACTACACCACATTATACCCCACCACATTAGACCACATTACACCACACTACACCACATTATACCACACCACATTATACCACACCACATTATACCACACCACACCACATTATATCACACCACATTACACCACACCACGTCACGTCACACCACACCACATTACACCACACCAGCCCTTTGATGTAAAACATCTACACAGAGACAATCAAACAGAAACAAGATTTTAACCACCACAAGATGTGGCTGACACTTCCCTTATCAGCGGGTGGTCTGAGTTCTGATGATTCAAGGAAGACGGTAATAGGACGGGTGAGAACCTGCGAATCTAACGTTAGCCGTCAGAAGTGATGTGATGTGAGCATTAGTAGCTCTTCACACACTGCTCATTCTTTGTCTACCTGCCTTGTTGCAGGAGGGCCACCCAGACAGGTTGCTTTGTGGCTTGGAGGTGGGAGGACGGCTTCTCCTGCTGGACCTGGACAAGAACTAGTAAGTGTGATTTTAAGTTTAATCCATGAAGTTTTATGTAAAAAGGGAAAACTATTCAGGTGCTGATGGAATAACGGCGTGCTGGATGAACCTGTTACCTTTCCAGTGTTATGTAATGTGTCTTTGCAGCAACCTGTTGCCCAAACCACCAAACGTGTTCTACTACCTGCCCAATGGTACCGGCGTGTCTGTGAGGGCCGACCCAGTGGTGAGTCAGTGAATGCACCGTGGCCCGTCTGCAGACGCTCTCTGCTCTGGTTTCCAGCTGTGATCATGTTTGTCGTCTGCAGACCCACTGCTTTTACCACGGTAGCGTTCGAGGATTTCCTCAGTCCAGAGCTGCTCTGAGCACCTGCTCTGGACTCCGGTGAGTTGAACGTCCTCTAGCGCCTTCCTCCTCTGCAGCTCTGCCACAGCGAACGGTGGAACATCCACCAGAACCACCAAATGGCCTTTTCCTGATGTTCAGTGGGTCCACGACGTGAACTAAACTAGTTTATTATAGAGAAGCACATTGTCTGTAAAAGAAAACAGGGAAAACAAAATCTGTTTAAACCTAAAAACCTCTGATCCGGTTTGTCCTGGATTTCCCATGTTTCAGGTCTTTGTGTTTCTTGGCTGTGACGACGTCAGCAGTTCTCTGCAGGTTGACCTGATCCGGCTCAGTGCGAGTGACCTCTGACCTCCTGCAGGAGGATTAGTGGATTTATGTATGAACTAGCGTGATGAGACCAGGTTCGGCTCAAACTGGCAGCCACAGAACATGACGAGTCACACTGTCCTGGGAACCACAAACGTTTAGCAGATAGCCGTTTAGCGGATAAATCATTCAGCAGTGAAGTGTTACAGGCTTTGAGCGTGTGCAGTCAGTCATGTAGCTTTTACTGCTCAGCAGCTTCTTCAGACGTTTCTTAATGTTGTTAATGTAATTCAATAAACTGTATTTAAAGCGTGTTCATATCAGATTATGGTTAGTTGTGTAAAATGACGCGTTCGGTCTGTGTGAATTCACCAACCTCCTCCTTTTAACTGAGGGTGACCTGATGAGCGCTCTGTGTCTCCTCTTGCAGCGGCATCATCGCCATCAACTCAACGCTGAGCTTTGAGCTGCAGCCACAGGATGACGCTCATCATTCCCCCCAGCAAGGGGAGGCTGACGGGGGAGACGGGAGTGGAGGAGGAGCTGCAGACGAGGGCGTCCACCTGGTGACCTCCACCAGCCCTCAGGAGGCCGACGCCGTCGGAGGCTGCGGCGTTTCGCTCGCCGCTGTTCCTCCACTCAGCAGCTCCACACACACACACAGGGTGAGAGCGTGAGTTCTCTGGAGACCTCAGTGTTTCGCATTTTCTGTTATTTCTGCAGTTGTGTTCATCACGTTGATGTGTTTGTTTGCAGAGGAAACGAGACATCCTGTCCGAGACCAAATACATCGAACTGGTACTGGTGGCCGATCATCAGGAGGTCAGAGTGCTTTAAGAGTGAAAGACCCCAAACAGACGTTGTTGTTGTTGTTGTTGTTGTTGTTGTTGAAGCTGACCTGTCGTATCTGCTCCTCACAGTTTCTGAATTATCAGAAAAACAATAGGACCATCATCTACCGCATGCTGGACTTGGCCAACCAGGTGGACTGGGTGAGACGTGTGACCTCTGACACACCCAAACTGGTTTCCAGGATGTGCTCACCTGACGAAAGCCATCCTGTGTCTCCTCAGTTCTACCGTCCTCTGAACGTACGCGTGGCTCTGACCGGTCTGGAGATCTGGAGCGACCGCGATAAGATCCGAGTGCAGAAGAGTCCGACAGACACCCTTAACAACTTCCTGGAGTGGAGGACCAGAGAGCTGCTGCCGCGCATTCGTCATGACAACGCCCAGCTGGTCATGTATGACAGGAACCTGTAAGTCTAGAGAAGCCTGATTGTTGTGGCGGTGATGGTGAGTCCCGTTGCTTTCCAGGGGCGGGGCCTTTGACGGCACCACGGTGGGGATGGCGTCTCAGTCGTCCATGTGCTCCAGGGACCGGTCGGGTGGCGTTAACGTGGTGAGTAGACCACTGGATCAGGCACGAGGCTTTGCTGGTCCAGATCCACGGGTTCTGAGATGGACCTGTGGTTCGACCGCTCAGCTCAGATGTAAACCTGCACCTCAGGATCACCTGGTCAGCGTTCTGGGCGTGGCCTCGACTGTCGCCCACGAGCTCGGTCACAACCTGGGGATGAACCATGACACTGCAGAGCGACGCTGCTCCTGCCAGAACGAACCCCGGCTGGGCGGCTGCATCATGGAGCCCTCCACCGGGTCAGTACCAGGACAACCCATTAGAAGTGCTGTACTCTGACTGGAACGTAACGATGTGACCTCTGACCCTCAGGTTCATGCCGGGGCAGCAGTTCAGCAGCTGCAGCGCTGCAGATCTGTCTGTCAGTCTGCTACATGGAGGAGGCATGTGTCTGTTCAACGTCCCGCAGCCGGAGCGGCTGCTGGGAGGACCGCGCTGTGGAAAACCTGTACGTGGAGAAGGGGGAGGAGTGCGACTGTGGCCTGCTGGAGGTACTCGCACACCCGCCTCCGCCTCTGCCCGCTCACTGGCTTTCTGTGGCAGTCTGATCTCATTGTGCTGCCTGTGCTGTGATTGGTCAGGAGTGTGAGGACCCATGCTGCAACGCCTCCACCTGTCAGCTGGTTCCTGGAGCCCAGTGCTCATCCGACGGCATCTGCTGCCGGGACTGCAGAGTGAGACTGTGGCATCACGCAGTTAAGCATTTGGGTTTCTGTCCGTCAGTGAGTGAATGTGAGCCTCCTCCCTCCTCAGCTGCAGGCGGCCGGTTCAGTTTGTCGCCAGCCCCTTGGAGAATGTGACCTCCCCGAATTCTGCACTGGCTCCTCTGCTTACTGCCCCCCCAACGTCTTCCTGCAGAACGGAGAGCCCTGTGAGGACGGCGCCTCCTACTGCTACGAGGGGGTCTGCTCCAGCATGCTTTCCCAGTGCCAGGTGTTGTGGGGACCCAGTAAGAAACCCTGTACCTGAACTAGACATCAGCAGGTTACACTTCATAGCTGTTTGACACAGACCCCAAACCGCTCTCTACCTCCAGATGCCACCAGCGCTCCGGCCGTCTGTTTCTCATCTGTCAACAAACAGGGAAATAAATATGGGAACTGTGGTCAGCTGAACAACGGCTCGTACATCCCCTGTGGAAGCTCGTGAGTAGAGCTCCTAGTACACAGACAGAGGCAGCTGTCACTTGGTTTTCATCTCTTACTGCACATTTGATTGACTTGAGTTGCATTACATCATCCAGGGCCTAGATGTGCTTTGTGGGCTTTTGGTAAACAAATCTCTTGAAGTGGGGATGACGCTAATGTCATGTGAAACTTTCTTCCTGCCGTTGGCTGTAGCGACGTTCACTGCGGTCGGATCCAGTGTCAGGGGGGGAGTGAGCGCCCCCTGCTGGGCACCAACGCTGAGATCCTCACCACCACCGTGCGCTTCAACAACAGCGACCTGGTCTGCAGAGGAACCCTGTTCCACCTGGGAGACGATGTGTCGGACCCCGCCACCGTGGCTCAGGGCACCGCCTGCGGCCCCAGGAAGGTCGGACGCAAACCTGAAAGCTGTTATTGAGCCAGTCTGTAAACCTAATCTGTGGAAACAGAAATGACTCTGCTCCTGGAAGCTGCAGATTGTTTGCTTTGGTGTTTCAGGCTTGTTTGGACCAGAAGTGTCAGGACGTGTCAGTGTTCGCTGTGGACGAATGTCGCAGAAAGTGCAACGGTCGCGGGGTGAGTTGACGAGGATGATGGCAGCTTCACACAAAAACATCGGGCCATCGTGGTACTGCTAGAAATCACTCATTCTACTGTGTACATGCAGAAAAAAATTATACGATCAGACTTTATTAATAGACAAAATGAAGCGGTTTAAGGTCTCTGAAGGTTTGTTATTGTAATGATAAATATTTGGAAGAACTCAAAGTCCATTGATAAAAAATGACATTAATGTGTCGTGTTGTATTTCCTACCTTTAGTCATCATTAGCTTGGTCTTGGTCCGTTTGTTTCAGGTGTGTAACAGCAATAAAAACTGTCACTGTGCTGTCGGCTGGGCTCCGCCAGACTGCAGGTACTCTGGTCACGGAGGCAGTGTGGACAGCGGCCCGGCCAGAGCTGCTGGAGGTAGCGCTCACATTTACACAGATTCTATCATGACTGATACCAGCTACATCTGAGATGCAGTGACCGCTCTGATGCAGATTTAACCCTGTTTGACCGCAGCATCAGGACGAGCAAATGATTCCGACTTTACTACTACAGCAGAACCTCCAATATGTCTGATTCCTCCTCTGTCTGTGTTTAGAGTCTGATCCGGTTCAGGTCGCTCTGCTCGTCACCTTCCTCTTCATCTTGCCAGTGCTGCTCCTATTCTTGGCTCTTCGATTCCCTCGTTTCCGTCGGCGTCTGTTCTGTCTGGGACCAAACAGCCCGTTTCACAAAGCTCGACAGCACAACCGGTAAAACTGAGTGTTTATCTGATAAGTATAATGAACATTAAACCACACGTCGGGTAACATCTAGGTTCAAATAAAAGGTCAAATAAACGTGTGTTCTGTGATAGGGAAACACTTGAAAACGTCAGTGAATGTGGTTCTACTTTCTTTTTACCCATGATGCAGTGTGACGCACTGCGAGATGTGGGGTCTGGAGTTTGACCCCGCCCACGTCTCAAGGTACGGCTGGACCAGCTGGGCCTGGCCTGTAGTCACTTCCTGTAGCGTTAGGAGGTGAAGCTGTGGCTTATATGTCACCAGGTTTCAATCTGGTTGTGTTTGGACCCACAATGTCAATCATGTTGCCTTCAGGAACTAAGGGAACCTAGACATTTGTTTGACATTTTGAGCATTTTTAAAACTCACAATAATCACTGTGTAGAATCCATCCAGTAAAGCAAGCCTCGGCTCTCGTGTTTGAGCATGACTTTTCCGATCGCCATGTGGGCACGTGAAGGCAGCATTTGATGTGTTGAAGTGCAAACCTCTACCGAAAAACGAATTGTGTTATTCATCTACTTTTAAATAGAGATACCTTTCGTAGTTTCATGTGTTTTAGGTTTGCTTTTTTTTGAAGCTTATTCTCTCACTTTGACTCTACAACCATTGAGGCCAGACCATTGGTGGTTTTAGATCAGACCCGTACAGATTTCAGTAACACCAACCATAAAACAAAGATTAGTCACAGCCTTTGTTGTGGCTGAATCCCCACACAGGTGTTGGGTGCAGACGTGGGTCAGGGGACTCGCTCCACCTTTTCTACCAGTTAACACTTTTCTTCCATCTTACCCAGAACCCCAGTGATGGAGCGAGTGGACGGCAGGAACGGAGAGCAGGTCCGGCCTCTCAGATACCACTTGAATCCACAGACGGACATCCCACTGGCCCCGCCCCCTCAAAAGGTAATCAGCATGTGGCACCAGGAGACCAGGAACCTGACCTGGGCCAGTTCACAGGGCGGAGCCTGAACCACGTCAGCACGTCGGCAGACGTCAGAAGCTGCTGCAGTGTCTCATCATCCAAACTCTGCGTCTACGTGTGCGTGCGTTACCCCACACCTTTATCCATGGCTTTTATCTAGAGCTGCTGTCACTGACAGGTGTCCCATCATATAGAACCCACTCGGACTGGGATTTTTTTTTTTTTTAAATGAATCTTTAAAAGAGGTTTTTTTAGAGTGTTTCTAGATGAGTGTAAACAGGAGTGTAATGCATCACAGTTCAACGATACTTCTACCCAGTAATTATGAAACTCAGGCGTTTATGCAACGTCTTTCAACATGGAAGTATTGAAATGAAAGTCCGAATCACCACTGACGCCAGCAACCTGATGGTGATGAATCAAATTATCTAAAGGTGTAATGAGCTTTAGGGAAATTAGACGTAAGGACATTTTTAAGTTTTGATGTGTTGCCACTTAGAGCCTGTGTCAAACTGCTGATCACCTTGAACAGCTGTGTCAGTTTTCTCATCCAGCTGTTGATTGACTGAACTGGAGCTGAAGCAGAATCTCCTGAACCTGTTCATTAGGATACAAATGTACCAAAATAGTTTTTGTACAACAAGGCATGATGGGAAAACGGGAGATGAGAGGTTGACGTTCTGACGGAACACAGTTGGAAGCTGTGTGTTGGTCGCTGCACCAGCTGCTGATTTGACCTTTGACCTCTGGTACACGCTTCTTTCCTGTGCATGTCTCAGCTGTTGCTCTGCTTCTGCTTCCTGTTGTGTCTCCTATCAGGTTCATGACCGACCTGCTCCTCCTACTAAGCCTCTCCCCCCTGACCCTGCTCTAAAACCGCTGCCACAGGTAACCTCACCTCAACGCGTCTGGAGGTTGCACATGATGTGCAGCACATGATCCTGTTGTTTGAGCATGTTTTACCTTTCACAATATTCAGTAAATGTAGCTTGACACGGTGCTGAAGCTAAAACAAGCTGTAGACTGAGTGGTACCGACCCACACAGCAACCCGGGCCAGGCCCCGCATGTGGTTGGTCCAAGACACGTTTCCAGAACCTGGAGAACTGAGCCGTAGTCGAACGCGCTTTAAATCGTATCACTTTACTAAGTAAACACATTTCTAAATCCTTGCTCACACGTTACTGACTTGAATTTCTGCTGTTCAGTGTGTTAAACAGCGACCAGCCCCCCCCAACAAGCCTCTGCCCCCTGACCCCTACGCCCCCACCAGCCAGGTACGGCCCCCGCTGTGTGTCCTGTGTCGGTGTGCTGACTGCTAGTTAGAGCTAGATAGACTCTACTGACGTCAGACACTAGTCTCAGTAAAAGGCCTGTTCTCTGTTCTCAGTATCAGAACATTCAGAACGTTCTGGTTGTTGACTACATGAGAGTTTCATCAGGGACCAAGAGGAAACCTAAAGCAGCGTCTAGATTCTGATTGATCTGAGACCTGATCTGCTGCATAAACTCTCATCCAGTGGAACTAATGCTGCTGTGACCTTCATGGCATCGTTTCCTTTTCCTTCCATTTGGCCTTGGTTTATTAAGGATGGCGGTGGCACTTCACAGCTCAACAGTGGAGTTAGTGGGGTAATAGTCGGAGGAAACTGGGCCACAAACCAGTTAACAGAGGCTTTTATATCAGTCTAAACAATATGAATGACACAGCGATGCCGTGGTTTGGGTAATGAACAGGTCCAGACGTCTCCTTAGTGGCGGCGCCTGAACTCCTGTGGCACGTTTGTCCTGTCGGTACCAATCAGCTGCTTCAGGTCCCTGAGCCAACCAGATGTTCCCAACAGAACCTCGGTGTGTGTGGTCTGTCTGACCTGTTCTGCACCAGGCAGTGGTGCTGTTTGGGGGAACCGGAGCCATGCTCACAGATGGTCATGTGGGGAATGACCAGAACCCAGAGAGAAGCGACCCAAAGCTGGGGCTCATTGTTCCGCCTTGAAGTGCTGCTGTCTTCCATTCCTGTTTGAGAAACATCTTTCAACACATTTTGTTGCTGAAGCTTTACTTCTTGTCTTCTTTCTCACTAACCTTCAGCTGGTGAGTCGACCAGCTCCGCCCACCAAGGCGCTCCCCCCTGACCCAGTCACAGCTGGACAGGTACATCACACCTGTGAAATGAGTAGCATGTAGAGCATGTGGGGTCTGGCACATGAACATAATCAACAGGAGGGTTTGGAATTCTGACTGGAGGAACGTGATTGTTCTGGTCTCAGATCAGCTACAAAAACACAAGATCCAACAGCTCACATGTATTAACACAATAGAAGTGGCTCATGGGGGTGTGGGGTGACGCCACGGTTTAACCTTCTGGTCCAGTGACTACGGCACCGGAGCAGTGGGCTGCAGTGGATCTTTCCCCTGTGGAGTCCTGCTGAGCCTGACGGGGCTCAGTGAGGGAACCCTCACACCTTTTCCTCTGTGGTCTCTGCAGGTTGCAGTTCCTCTCAGACCCCTGGTGCCCAAAAAGCCTCATCCTCTGGCTCCGGGTCACCTGCCCCCTCATCCCGGATACGCCTCCAGACCGGCACTGCACAGAGCTGTGGCACCTGCAGCCGGGCCCCACAGGTACCGACCTTATTCTGACTAATCTGTTCTGGTCCCGGATCAGCTGAGACCTAAACAAAGAATAAAAAATCCTTGTCTTTTTTCGCAGACGACCTCCTCTCCCACCGACTCGACCCACGGTCCCTCAGAGAGTCGACTCCTCTTCCGTTTAAAGGACCTGTGAGGACGCGCTAATGTGCCTTGCTCAGCAGCATCTTGGCGAAGACACTGACCTTAGGCCCATAGTTGTGGGTTTTCACAAAGTGCTTGCGTTGTAAGCAGCAGGAGGTTGGGTGTCCAGGCCGTCTGGACAGGACTCAAACCCATGACTGCAGTAAAGACCATGAGGTGGATTGGTTCCAAGGCCTCATCAGGACTTTGAGGGGGATTCTTGGAAACTACAGCAGCAGATGCTTTTTAAGCAAAGTGACAAAAGGCATCAAATCGAATCAAATGACGAATAACCGATTGTCAGCACAAACTGCTGTCGAGTGAACGGAGGTACATCAGGGTCATAAAGGAGCTGAAAACATGAAGGAGCAGGATCTCAGTTGCCCCGCTGCCTTGTACTTCTTCAACCAGGTCGGTTGAATAATATACTGTACACTCCATTATCTTACAAGGGCAGACCATGCAAAAACCCATGAAGACAGCTGGACCCTGGACCGGAACCAGGACCTTCGGATCACTACACCCCAAAACCACTAAACAAACAGTCCACAGTTTTTTACCTTGTCGTTTACTGTAAGTCTGTTTTTATGCCACAACTTTGAACTTTTTTCAAAAGTTTGGATTCCTACTGATCCCTGTGAAGCCGCCTCATGCTGCTGATGAGCTGGACCTGTTTCTTTTTGCTAACTCGCCCTAAGGTTTATTCTGGGGACGCTAACGTGAGGCACCAGGATGAAGCTCGGTGGGTCTGTGTTGGGCCCGTTTCCATTTGAGAGGCACCAGTTCCTGCTGGACCTGGACCGGCACATCCAGTGTGGACTCTATACGCTAGCATTATTACCACCAAGCTTTACTGCTTTACGTCACTGTCGCACGTTGACGAGACTGTCAGTACGTCTGTCGGATCGGTTCTGATTGTTTATGCTCGTTTTAATATCGTGTTTATTGATCCATTAACGGGATACATGCTGTTAATCGACGTGTAGCCGGAAATGTCCTCAATAAAAGTTTTTACTTGCTAAGCGTGTCTCTTGTTTGTGGAGAACCGTTCTCTAAACGCAGCAGTTCTGCTGCTGTAGGACATGGATGGACTGGACTGGGCCGGACCGGACCGGACCGGACTCAAATGAAACGTCGGTTCTCACGTCAACTGCTGCTCATCGTAGAACGGATACGTGCAGCATTGCATTATAATTGTTATTATTGTTATGATGTGGATGGCGTACGTCCGAGCCTGCCCTGTTATGATAGTTCCGGATAAATTGTTGCGGGGGGGACCTTAATCGTGGTGGCACTCAAGACGCACCTGTACTGTAACGGCGTGTTCGGTTCCCCTCCGCAGAAGGTGTGGAACTATTGTAAGCAAGTCGTTCTCTGCCTTGCGTTTGCTAGCGGGTGAAAAGTGTAAATGCTTGCTCGTGCATTATACAGACGTGTTCTGGTGTGTAATTATCACTTTCTACATGTAAGAGTAGGAGGCGAAGTGTTCGGTTTGATCACCTAATTACAGTAGCATCTGTTGCAGGAGACGGGCAGAACTCTCCGTGTCCCCGGCTGTTTGTTACAGATGCAAGATAAAATATACAAAAAAAAACTGATCGACTGTGACTCCGAGCTCCACTGGACATCAAAGGCCGTTTCAGAGCCGCTACACTCACGACTTCCTGCGGCCTGATTGGGCTCTGCGGATACAGCGACTCTTGTGTTAGCCCTGGGGAGTTCTACCTCGGCACTGTATGGGTTCTAAACACGAGGAGCCAGGAAGGTGTCTGAGCTGGCCGGATGAGGATGAGGAGGATGGTCGGAGGAGCTGTCACCCCTCCCCCTTCCTCTCCTCAGGCCACAGTAAAGAGGAAGCTGTGGTGAATAAGTCTTTCTTCACCATCTCTGTGTCTTCGCGGCTGTGGATCGGACAGACTTGGTACAAATCAGACTATTGCTCTGTAGAACTTTTGCCCCGTCGTGGTCCTGGTGGTGGATCATGACTCCGGCAGGTGCGGTGCTCCTCCTCGGCCTCCTGGGGTCTGTCAGCTCGCTGATGCCTCCACGAACCTCCTTCCTGCTCAGTAAGTCCATAAACTGGTTCTGATCCATTATCTGTCAGTCACCAGGTGGTTCTGATGGGTCTGTGTGTCAGAAGGAATTTACAACTTTTTATGAGTTATATTGATCATGTAATGAAACAGAACCCGGAAGTTCTGATGCTTTTTCTTACGCTGAATCATTGCTGTTGAGCTTTATCGATAAAGAATTTACAAACAATTATGAATATTCCTTCATAGCAAAAAGAACTGATTTTACACAATGACTTAAAGTTAAACGTGTTATTGCACAGGTTTCTTTAAAGTAGCTCATCTGGACCATTGGGGTGGTTCTGCTTCAGGCAGAACAACGGGTCTGAGCAGAGACAGAGAGTCAGACCACAAACGAACATGCAGACGCTGAGTCTGTTCTCTGGGTTTGTGGCTCTGACGCTCGGTGAATCTGCTTCTGCACAATGTGAGTGAGAAACAGGCCACAGCTCGAGTTTCACTATTAACTCGGGAAAATCATAAATGCACACAAAGGCTTGTATTTAAAGAAAAATGACTAAGCTGAAGAGGCTGTTCTGACCCATCATCGCTCATCAGAACCCCTCACTTCCGGCCTGAAGCAGTGAGCTGCTGTGTCTGCAGCTGCTGTGAACAGGATGAGCTTAAGCTTCTCAGCAGATCTGAACCACATCTATTTTCAGACCCGAACAGGAAGTGCTACCGGTTGTTAGACAGTTCTATTAAGGTTCTGTTAGAGCTGTCACTTAATTCTCATCAATGAAAGCCACAGGATGTCACCTCACTCAAATGTCATCAGTATTTATGAGCCCAAAGTGACCCAGGTCACGGTTCCTCTAGACGGAAAGCATTTCCATGGGTTCACGCTCCATCTGTTGCCTTTGGTCCAGACTCTACAGACCGGCCTTTGGTCCAATTCAGCCTCCGCGACCTCTACAACACCACCACGCTGTTGCTAAGCGACGACGGCTCCACGCTGTACGTTGGAGCGCGCGATGCCATCCTCTCTTTGGACGTCAGTCAGAGTGACACCATCAGCCTGAAGAACCAGGTCTGTCCGCTACTGACCCAGTGCAAGGCCCAGATTCTGGTTCTGGTTTCTATAGCTGAGAATTTGCATCTCATCCAGGTGGAGTGGAGTCCGACGGAGAGCGACAAAAACATCTGTGTCAGTAAAGGAAAGAAACGTGAGGTAATTCTGAACCATCTCTTCCTTAGGACGCACCGAAATGTTCTGACCCATTTCAAACTGAAGGCAGACGAGGTCCTAAGCCAGCTCCTCTTTAAACCTTGACCTGTGTCTCCGCAGGTTCACTGTTCCAACTTCATCCGTGTGCTGCAGCCCATGAACTCCACTCACCTGTACGTCTGTGGCAGCTACGCCTACGGTCCACAGGAGGCCTGGCTGGTAGGACGCACGCACGCACGCACGCACGCACGCACGCACGCACCCTCTGAGCGTCTGACACTCTGGCCCCTCTCCCCAGGACACTGCAGGACAGAACCTGTCTGTGGTTCCGCTCGGCACAGCTAAAGGTCGCTGCCCGTTCAGCCCCTTCCAGAGGAGCGTGGCCCTCAGCGTCGGTCAGTCACTGCCGTTCTTACTGCTTCACTCACTTCCTATGATCACTGTGGATGCTGAGGAGGTGATGTCATCTCTGGCAGTCATCTGCTCGCTGCTGTCTGGTTCTAAAGGTGAAAGGTCACAGGTTCACTGCAGTAACAAAGCAGAAGGAAATGAACCAGAGTCCAAATCAGGTCGGAACATTAAGACATAAGGTCCAAAAGGTGCTGGTTTCCACATTTGCTGTCACGTTCATGTCAGCAGTGTCTCAACTAAAGCTGTGTGGCTCGGTGCTGCTGCAGGTCGGCACTTCAAAATAAAAGCACCAAGTGGAAACAAACCTCAGCACATGAGCTGTGTGTTAACAGCGATGTGCTGGTCCGGACAGAACCTGGCAGGGGGCTGTGTTTGATGCTCGCTGCTTGTGTTGGTTCTGCAGATGGTGAAGTGTTCACCGCCTCAACGAGCGACTTCAGAGGAACCAAACCTGAGATCGCTCGACACTTCAGTAAGGACGGACGCCCAGACGTCCTCCAGGACCTGTACGGCAGCTTGCTGGAGGGTGGGTGAAGTAACCGGGCCCAGGTCTGGTCCGCTTGTTGCCGAGGCCACTAATAGTCCTGAATGCTGATACTGAAGCAGCCTCGCACTTACACCACAACTGGCTTACGCAACCCGGTTCCTGTTTCCGTACTTTCACATCTGTCTTCTGTGCGCTCACAGACATGGCACCGGCACTGAGGTTCTTCCTGTGTCATCACTTCTGTGTTTCAGAGCCAGAGTTTGTGGGCTCGTCACTGGACCCGGCAGAGAACAAGCTCTACTTCTTCTTTAGTGAAGTTGGGAAAGAGTTCAGCTACACGAACGAGCTGCGAGTGGCCCGGGTGGCCCAAGTCTGCAAGGTGCCGGCCAATGCGGCCGACTGATGCTGAGCCAGCGTTGCCATGGTAACGACTTGTGACTCGTGTCTGGCAGGATGACGTCGGTGGACAGCGGACTCTGCAGAGGAAGTGGACGTCTTTCACCAAATCGTCGCTGGTGTGTCAGGTTTCCAGGCGACTTCCCTTCAACGTCCTCCAGGACGTGTTCACACTGCAGCTGCCTGATGCCGGCGGCGCCGTACAGACCCGGTTCTACAGCGTCTTCACCTCCCAGTGGTAAAATGAACACTCACACAGAAGTGCTGTTGTGTAGGTCCTGAACCTTGTGGGACTGGACTCCTCCGGTTCTGTCTGTTCAGGTCCTCCGGTCCAGAGTCGGCAGTCTGTGTCTTTAACCTGCAGGACATCAGGGATGTGTTTAAGGGGAACTACAGAACCTTTGACTCCAGAAACCACCTATGGGTCCCAATGAAAGGAAAACACTCCTACCTGGGAAAAGTTAGTCTGATCTGGAACACTGCTGGTAAAAGCTTGGTCTGGGTGGTTCTGATCGTCTGTTCTGGGCTTTCTTATAGTGCGGGTTGGAGAACGCTACAGACGCTGAACTCAACGAGGTGAAGAAAACTTTTCTGACCAGTCGCAGTGTCGCAGCCGCCGGAAACGGTCCGGTTGTGGTTTCTTCAGATCACATCTACAGTCGCATCGCTGCCATGACGACTGAGGCGCTGGATGGGAAACGCTACACTGTTCTGTTTCTACTCACAGGTCAGTGGCTCTCAGTTCTGCCAGAGGCCTCAGGATTTGACTTTACTATATTAAACTACTACGGGTAGTATCAGTAGTATTAGTTACACTGCCTTGAAGAGCCCCCCCCTCTCTCTTTTTCTCTCTCTCAGAGTCTGGGTTCCTCCACAAATTGGTTCTGTTTAATACGGGTCCCCGCATCATTGAGGAGGTTCAGGTCTTCAGAGAGCCTCAGCTGGTTAAGAGCCTGCTCCTCTCTTCTTCCAAGGTGACCGGGCCACGTTTAACCCAGCTGTTCCATAGTTCTGTCCATTAGCAGACGGAAGAAGAGGAAGCGGCTGATTTGCTGTCGTCTGTGGACCCTTGGGTCTTGTTTCACCACCTCTTCTCTGCAGGGGGTGGTCTACGTGGGGACGTCTGGCGGCGTCACTGCCGTACCTCTGGCCAACTGCTCCGTCTACAGAACCTGCAGCCAGTGTGTTCTTGCCAGAGACCCTCTGTGTGGATGGAGTCCAAGCAGAAGAGCGTGCACGGGTCTGGACAGCAGTGATCCTCTGTAAGTCCTGTCATGTTGAACCCCCCGCAGGGCTGTGATGCGTTCACTGACCGTCTGCTCATCAGGACTCAGGACCTGGACAAGGGCAACGTGAAGGAGAAATGTCCACGAGCGTCCACTGGATTGGACTTGGCTCACACAGGTCAGCTGTTCACTGCTTTCACCTTCCACTGAGCTCAAACAGGGTCCAGTCATCCAACGATGTCACTGGAGGATTGGACCGGACAAACGTCAGCCTCAGGCTGCTTCCATGACCTCCTCCAGATGTGAGGACACACACGTAGCAGCTGCTTCACCCTTTTGTCACACCTTTTGTCCTGCAGACGTGACCGTTCGCTGGGGTGAATCCGTGCGGCTTCGGTGCGTCAGCCCGTCCAACCTGGCCACGCTCACCTGGACCGGACCTCCCTCCAGCACCGGCCGCACCATCCAGGCAGCCGACGGCGGCCTGAGCTTCCTTGCCAGCGCCGACACCGTGGGGCGGTACCGCTGCGTGGCGGAGGAGGCCGGCCACGCTGACGTGGTGGCAGCCTTTGAGGTCCAGCTGATGTCTCCGCGCTCAGTGCGACCCGGTCACGGCGTCAGCGAGCGGGTCGGGCCCAGCAGCACAGAGGAGCCGTACGAGGACGTGGAGACGGCGGAACCGCCCGCTGACCCGGACCTCACCGTGGACGGGGCCGTCACGAACAGCTCCACCCACGGCACGGCCGGCAAACCAGAAGACTTTGGACCAAGCGGTGTTCAGAACCATGATTCGGACCTGACCACGGCCTCTTCAAACGACACACACTCGGGGAAGGAGGCGCTCAGACGGGCTCAGAGTCAGAAGAGCTACTTCAGCGAGCTGGTGGCGGTGTCCCTGCTGCTGGTGGTGGTCAGCGTCTGTGTCCTGCTGCTCGGTGGCCTCCAAATGTGGTGGCGGAGCAGAACCGGCAGGAAAGCCAGTGCCGCGGTCGGTCCAGAGCACAAACCCACGGAGAGCATCCCCTCCCTGAGTCCCGAGGACGCGGACACGGAGCCGAGGCTGGTGTAGGGATGGAGCCTCCTCAGCCATCACATTCTGTTGTTTGGCTTTGTACTGTAATGGGAAGGCTCTGAGACCAGTGGAGGACGTTTGGACCGGGCCCACGGTAGAATCACGTTGAAACCACAGCCGCTGGCTTTCGTTTGCACCTGTCTGAAGGGCTGTTGTTGTCACGGATACACAGTGTTATCACGTCGTTGTGTGTCTGTAGCCTTGAATCTAAACAGTATTTCCGTAATTTATTAGTAATTACCTTAACATTAATCTAATACGTTTTCATACCTCAGTAAAAGGCTCCTTAATGCATTTGTAAAGTAAAGGCAGAAAATATTCAGTATTTGTTCCTGTCCTGACGAACTGATTCATTGTCATACGGTGTAATTTTTTTGTCTTGTGTTTTACTGATGATAACAATAAATGTTTTCAAGGTTTTAATGATGTTCTTATAAAATCTGCAGCTTTTCACCTTGAATTCTCACCAGCGGGCGTTTTAGTTGCAGACTCGACTTCACACCTGCCCAGAGTCTCGTGTCAGTTCTTCTATGACTTAAACACGTTTTTGGAACAACGCCTCAAATTCTCACAACAGTAAACACAAATCTATAACATTGCTCTAAATTCTCCAAACATCCAATTTTCGGGTCAAAATGAATCTTTGCTCCATTTCATTTCACCTTTGGAGCAAAATCATTCACTGGTTTCAACCAAATACACAAGCCCTCAACATACAAACACTAAAACCTGGAACATTGGGCCTCAACATATGAAGTCTGTCAGTCTCCCCTGTAAACCTTGTCACACTAAGCAAAAACAGTGTATTCACTGACACTTTTTTATTCTTTATTCTTCATGTACAACAGCACAAGTCAGACTTAAGGGTGAGGGTGAGGGTGCCGTCTAGGTCCGGGTCAGCAGCGGAGGCTCACCCGGTCCTTCATGGCCTGAAGGAGGTGAGCTCAGATACGAGGTTCCACCGCCATGCTGAGGACGCAGCAGAACCATGTTAGAAAGCCTCATTTCATTTCTCATAACTCAAACAACTGATTTGGGCCCTTTTATCTGATATTATAACACAAAGTGCTTTACTAGTGATTTCTAACTGAGCACAAGAGCTGAGAAATGCAGGGATTTCTAGAGGGGTTCACCAGATTCGACCCATGAGTCAAAGCAGGGCATAGTGTTTATCGTTCAAAAAATGGGTGGCTGCTTTGAAACCTACCAATAACTATGCAAATCAAGCCGAAAGGACACGCACAACAAAATAAATGTCATCCTACAAAAAGTCGTGCTTTTACTTTGAAGCATCGAAGCGGATGTGTAGCTGGCGGCCCCTTAGCCGAGTCTCTACTTGAGTCAGTAGGGTTTCCTGGTTCTGCTGGATCTGCTGTTCGGTGGTGTAGATGGAACCCAGTTCGGTAACTACGGTAGCGTTAGTAAGTTTTTTTCGTTTTGGAGCTTCTGGCGTCTGTGGGCGGAGCTTTGATCGTTAGCTGGGTTAGCTTCCGTTAGCTCCAGGTTCTGGTTCTGATCACACACACACACCTATACCAATCGGTTCCGAAGCACCTGTGAGAGCTGAATCAGCATCGCGTCCAGCTGCTCCGCTGAGCACAACCGTCTTGTACTCACGTGTGCTGGTTGTAGGTCTGATCATCAGTCGAGGTTAAGATGTGTAATTCGAGGGAAGAACCGGGCTAACGGGCCACTATCTGCATTGTGTGTATGCCCAGTCCATAGTAACCAGACTGGATCTAACCACGCCCAGAACCGACTCCACCAGCCTTTTAGCCCATCGTGGGATGAGCCTGCAATGTGCAGTACCGGTACCAGTACCAGTACCAGTGACAATGTAACATGACACATGAAAGCGTTTGTGTCCTGACACTAAAAAACACAGATGTTCAGGTCCAGACACAGTTTAATTACAAGTCTAGCAACAAGTGAGATGACTCTGAACGTCATGGCAGCATCATGTGCTGTGTCTCAGCCCAGGAGGAAGCATGGATAAAGTGAGGAGGATCCTGGTCCATGTTTGCAAAGAGCGAGCAGCTCCGCACACGGCTCAGTTTGCTCAGGTTGGTTCCTCCAGCGGTGCTGCAGCATCACTTTAAATAAGAGTTGATCTGGAATCTGCTTCTGCCACGTCAGAGTGTAACGGGTCAGTTCAGCGATGGAGGTGAGGACGAGGTGGAGGTGAACTGTTCTCTGGAGGAAAACCGCTTCATCCTGTTCCGAGGAGACGAAGGACGACGGATCCCCCTGAAGGTCAGACAGTGAACGCGTCCCCTCACTCTGATCACGACTCCTCCTCCTCCTCCTCCTCCTCCTCTTCTTCTTCTTCTTCTTCTTCTTCTTCTTCTTCTTCTTCCCCTTTTTCTTCTTCTTCTCCTCAGAGGGCCGCCTTCTGTCCCATCAAACACCTGTCAGTCACAGAGGCAGCTGCCATACCTCCTGACATTCAGAGGCGTGGCGTCGATGTGGGCGTGGCCATCCTCCTGCAGTCAGCCAATCAGAGGGTTTTGCTGACACGTAGGTCAAAGAACCTGCGGACATTCCCCAGCGTCTGGGTTCCTCCAGGTCAGACTCACGCGTGGCTCTCGCTTCCTTCACAGCGGCTGCAACTGTTAAACTCTGTTTGCTGTGTCTCTTTTTAAGGAGGCCACGTGGAGCTGGATGAGACGGTGAATACATTTCTGTTTTTATGGCCACATGACCAGAAAACAGACAGACTGTGCAGTCTATTACTGTATTATGTCGGTTTCACCTTTGGTTCTGATCCAGTTATTGACTGACCCGTCTGTGTGTGTTTGTGTGTAGCTGCTGGATGCAGGGCTTAGGGAGCTGAAGGAGGAAACTGGGCTCCAGCTGGAGCCAGAGGGGGCTTCTCCAGTGATACTGGGACTATGGGAGGTGAGAACATGTGATGCAGGACTTGATACAGTATATACTGGATTCCTCTTGATTAATAGTTTTTTTCTATTTAGTCCATCCTAAACATATGTGTAATATTGGTGGACAGGTTGAGTGCGCGTGTGTGTGGGGGTGTGGTTAACTGTTAAATTATTAACTGTTATATCATATATCATACACATCCACATAGACCTATACATATGAATTATTATGCATAATCTCATGATACTTAAAAATATCCATGACATACAACATCACAGCTACCATAATCACACATTATTGATACTGGTAGTGATAAGTTTCAGTAATACTTACAGTTAGGGTTAGAAAGCCTGTTTATCAGCTCAGGTGTTGAGTGTTCCACTACAAGGTTAGTAAAGCTGTAGCATAACATTGTTCACCCAAAGGGTGAGGCAGACGTTGGTGCATGAACAATGCCACTTGAGACACTCCCCCCGGTGGGAGGGTCGACCTGAGAGAGTGGAGCCCGAGGACCCACGGTCCGTAGGGCGCCCACTAGGAGATGCCCCCGCTCCCAGAGTGGGGCGCGCCCCCAGTCCACCACCCCCAGTCCACCACCCCCACACGAGCAGAGCGGGGCCCCCATCGGCCCGACCATGTCCCCCGGCACCCAAGCCCACCATTAGAAATTAAAATATAGATTTTTGATACTGTCCTCTTCAGTGAGATGTGAATAAATCGTTGTATTGCTGGTGGCGGCTGCATCTGTATAGGAGTATTTTTAGTTTTAGCATTAAGTATTGACTTTAGTTGCTGATATTCTAAGAAACTGGCACTAGTGATTTTACAGTATATGGAGACACTAAATCTTCAAAAGGGGTTAAAGATTATCTGTTGAGAAAACATGTTTCAGATGTGTTATCCCTTTGATATGCCAAGTTGGAAATATTAGTATTGCCTTTTTGTTTTGAATGATGTCTGGATTGTTCCAGAGAGGTGTGTTTTGGCAAAGAGTGATCGAAGATCCAGGGATTTTATGAAAACCCCACCCGGCTGTCAGAGTCGTGTTTGGTGTTTGATTTTGGTGCTGATAAATGGTAGATCTGCAACTTTAATGTTACCACAAATAGTGGTAGAAGTTAGGTAGTTCCAGGCCACCACAGCGTTTTGATGCTGATACGTGGTGGCTTGTTTCTCAATAAAAAGTTTGAGATGGAAGCTGTGAACCACACCTGGCCTGGCTGACTAGGAATCATTGAAAACATGTAGTTAAGTTTAGGCAGGACCATCATTTTAATGGTGGCAATTCTTCCCATAAGTGAACTGTGTAAGGACGGCTGGCTTCTATTTCTTTTAACAATGAATTATAGTTTGGTTCCATAAGCTCTGACAGCCTAGGGGATAATTCAATGCCTACACTAAGTATCTAATGTTCCCTGAGCGGAGTGTGGTAGATGGAATGTTATTCACTTCAAGGTTAATCGGTAGCGCTATGGATTTGGTCCAGTTGATGGAATATTGTGACTATGCTAATGGTTGAAGCGGTCCCTTTCTATGTAATGGTGGCGGCTGCTTCGCCCCTCGATGCTGCTCTCCTGCAGTCGGTGTTTCCTCCCACGCTGTCCCGGGGGCTTCCTCACAGGCACCATGTGGTCGTCTACATGCTGCTGCACTCCTCGCTGTCGCACCTGCAGCTTCAGGTAACTTCAGCTGCCAGGCACAGGTTTGGAGCAAAAGCCTGAAGCTCATCACCAGCTCGCTGTCTGACCTACAGGCCTCCCTGAGCCCGTCTCCTGCTGAGGTCAGTGCCTGTCTGTGGGCTGACTGCCGGCTGGTCAGAGCCATCGTGTCTGCAGTGGACGGGGAGGACGCTGAGGTTCTGCTGGACGACCTGCCGAGCAGCATCAGGTATCGCCCTGAAGCCAGTGTGTGATCCAAACCTGAGATCTGGGCCTCGCTTGTTGCCGGTGGTGGCTGTTTTCCTTTAGAGCAGTTTAGATGTCAGTTCTGTTTCACTTTGGTGTGTGATGTGAACAGGTCTCAGGATAATATTCATGATAAAATCATGAATATTGTTTGAATTTTTTTTAATCATTTTTGCTAACTACCGTGACCTTTGACCTCTCCCTGTGTTGCCAGAGTATCAGAGGTGTCCAAGAACCGGAGTCTGAGTGACTCCATGCTGCCTGTGGCAGTGTTCGTCAGCCGGGCACCAGCCAGCGGCCCAGACGTGGAGCGAGTCAGCACCGGAACCAAGTTTGCCCTGGAGCTTTGGCTGAAGAGCCTGGAGATGCGCGACCTCTGATTTCCACAGCATTCAACGCAGTCAAGACAGAACTGAAGCATAACCCCATCCCTTGTTTTAATAAAACACGTTGAAACAAATAGTGTTTGCTTTACACACACAGACACACACACACAGCCTTGCGGTGCTATAAAAGAGGGGCCCCACCATTGACCCTAACCATCACAAATAAAGGCAGACGTCAAATCCTTGCTCTAATTCGAACCAAACCTCAATTCTAACCTTCGCCCTAAAATCACATCTTGACCCTCAGAAAGGCCTTTAAAGTTGTGGGGCCCAGCCAAAGGACCCCACAAGTGTAGGTAGAAAAAAAAAGAATTTTGGGCCCCACTTAACCGCAAGGACACACACACACACACACACACACACACACACACATACACACATACATACATACACATACATTCTACTAACCTGGTGGAACCACCCGGTCTTTAAGCACCAACCCACTAAGATGGACCGCCTGTCTGTTTTGCCAGTAAATCAAGCCTGACACACTAAAGCTGGTAAAAGGACAGACTCAAATGTGGCATATACCAAGGAGATGCACTGTCCCCACTGCTGTTCTGCATAGGTCTGAACCCCCTCAGCCAAATAATAAACAAGACTGGCTATGGATACCGACTCCGGAACGGGGCCACCATAAGTCACCTCCTCTACATGGATGACATCAAGCTGTACGCCAAGAGTGAGCGAGACATCGACTCGCTGATCCACACCACCAGGATCTACAGCTCGGACATTGGGATGCCATTCTGGCTCGAGAAATGTGGGAGGATGGTGACAAAGAGAGGCAAGGTAATCCACACAGAAGGGGTCTCACTCCCAGAAGGAACAATAGCAGACATTGAGGACAATTACAAGTACCTTGGAATACCACAGGCAAACGGCAACCTTGAACAGGCAACAAGGAATGCGGCAACAGCCAAATACCTCAAACGAGTAAGGCAAGTCCTAAGAAGCCAGCTCAATGGCAAGAACCAATCCCGGGCAATAAACAGCTATGCCCTGCCAGTGATCAGATACCCTGCGGGAATAATAAGGTGGCCAAAGGAAGAGATACAGACCACAGATGTTAAGACACGAAAGCTCCTCACCATGCATGGAGGGTTCCACCCCAAATCCAGCACCCTGAGACTGTACGCTAGCCGCAAGGAAGGAGGCCGAGGACTAGTGAGCGTGAGAGCCACTATCCAGGATGAAACATCCAAGATCCATAAGTACACCAAGGATAAGGCCCCGACAGATGACGTGCTGAGTGAATGTCTCAGAGAAGAACTGGAGAAGGCTTGGAAGGTGAAGGCCACAGTGGTGCCTGTGGTGATCAGAGCACTAGGGGCTGTCACCCCCAAACTGGAGGAGTGGCTACAACAAATCCCTGAAAAAACATCCGACATCTCATTCCAGAAAAGTGCAGTCCTAGGAACAGCAAGGATACTGCGCAGAACCCTCAAGCTTCCTGGCCTCTGGTAGAGGACCCGAGCTTGGAAAGTGGATGAGAGCACCCGCGGAGGGTGAGAATAGAGTGGTATATATACTTTTCAGCACCGATACTGTAGAAACACAACTGAATATCACAGTGCTGCATTAATCTACCCCTGCGGATTTCTCTTGGATGAAGTTACGGATTCTAATGCTGATGGGAACAGTTAAGTATCGCATTAATTTTGTTTTGTGGAAGAACTGCCTTGGTCAATTCAGTAGCTCCACCTAGAGTTCAAACAAAAAATGCAAGACCTGCAGACTGTATTCTGGTATATTTTTGGATTTTGATGCGGGCCAATTACAATGTATCACGTGTAGAATGTGATACACCATGTATCACGGGCCGAGGTGCAGTAGGCCCACGGGCCGTAGTTTGGACACCTCTGCTCTAAGTGAACCTGCTAAATGAAAGTGTCCCGTGGTCAGTGAGTGAGTCCGACTGAAGCCAGTCAGTGGTTTGAAGAGGAGAAAGCTGAAAGGTAATATGGTGTATGGAGCTGAGCCGTTCAAACACTGACAGGTGTTGCCTCTGATAACAGACAGCGGCTGATAACACCTGTCAGTCAGGGTGAAGTCCCGCCTTTTGCTCCAGTCTCACCCGTTGGACCTTTTTCTGTGTCTGTATGTTTTAGGAGGTTTTAAGCCTCTGCATCCAGTCGGTGTAAAGCCTGAGTCTTACAGGTTGTATGGACCTGGGTCGGGTACTGACCTCAGCTTTCTGTTAGCAGCTCTTCTGCAGTCGTTGGCCTGATTGGTTCCTTGGTCCGCTGTGCATGTGTAAGCCACAGTCACTGGACTGGGGCTGGGTTCTGATGACTTGTTCTCGTTTGATAAGAGGCCAAACCCTTCTCCTTTGTTGAACCTTGGATTCCAGCTCTTTGTTTAGCCGACCTCTCTGATAGTAACAACATCTGCAAAGAAACTGGATTGATGCTGTTGGGCTGGTTGACAAGCTGATGTGAGAGGTTCAGGTTCAATCCCGGTTCTTATTACTATGACCATCCCTTCTCGAGTAGCATCATCAGGGCTAGTGGTTGATGGATTCCTGCTGAACGCATCCTGTCCTTGTTTGGTCGTCTCTGATTGATTGATCATCTCTATACCTTTAGTAGAGCATTGGAACGACTAAGGTTAGGTCCCTTGCTGGTTTTCCAGCTCTCCCTTCCCCAGAGCCTGCTGATTATCTTGATCAGGTGTGTGTGTGTGTGTGTTAGGTCAGTCAGCACCTGGATGAGTTTTATCCCAGCTATCTCAGGGAGGAGCAGCAGAGTACACTCTGGACCGGTCTCTAGTCTATTGCAGGATAATATTAAATGAACACTTGACCGATTTTCATTGGGGGCTGACCAAAACGATCTTGGGTAATATTTGAGAATGAAGGGACACTCAGATGTCTCCATATTATCTATGCAGTGAAATTATCATTTATTCCTCTGCAAAAAGGCCTCTGAAACAGGCCAGAGGCCTTTTTGCCTTGGGCTCACAGACTACAACTAATGCTTTAAATGATCATTTCTCTGCATAGAACATGTGGAGAATTCTGAGTGCCCCTTCATTCTTAAATGCTACCCAAGATCGTTTTGGTCAGCCCCCATTGAATTACTAAGGCTGAAGACAGGTCACAGTCTGTAGAATTCAGACACTAATTACTACAATAATGTCTGACTTATTAACAGTTGAAGGGTGAGTTTGAACCATCTAATTACAAATGAGCCATTAAGCTGTATTAAACTTTATTACTTAAACCAGGATTGATGATGACAAGTCATGAGTGTGACACATGGATTATCTGCTGCTGTCAGAATCTACAATTAGAACTGTTAACTAACTACATGCTCTGTTTAAGGATGTGTGTTTGTATGGTTTCTCTCTGCTTTCTGTCCTGTTGCTGTTGTCAGGTGCAATGTCCCCGCTGTGGGACTAATGAAGGCATTCTTCACATCACAGCACCAACAAATGAACTGTCCATATGAGGGAGGCGATGGATGCAGGTCCTGATCCACCAGAGGGACGGTCGTTGGCGCCGTTCTCAGAAGTACAGTATCGTGATCAGCTGATCAGTAGCAGAGCAGCATCAGGTCAGCAATCGCTCGCCTGGAAGCTGTTCCCCCGTGGAACTGACGTCCCTCTGAGTCCGTTTTGACTGAACAGACTCCTCGGGGGGAAGTGGACCCGGCGCCAGGCAACATGTTCTGATCGTATGATGGTATGTCCCACATGATTTGTATCGGTTGTGTGTGGGGAAAAAAATAATAAGAATGAAATGTTCTTTTAAAACAATGTGAAATAAGAGAACATGGTCAGTAACAAACCAAATCCAGACATGAAACAGCAGGTTTCTGTTCCAACCTGTTTGTCACTGGTTGAAGGTTGAACCTGTTCTGTTTCTGTGAGATGAATGATTTGTGTGGAGTGAGACAGGAAGCGAACCCCATGATAACTACACTTACTAATTAGAACATGCGCTTTATCGATAATAAATAGTAGCTGATGAGGAACTTGTGAGTTCCGTGATGTGTGTTGAATGTGCAGCCGTTCGTTAGGTGTTGTCTCTATGGGTTGACCGTGTACGTCCCCGTGCGGGTCTTCATTGGTTTCTCCATGGGCTCCTGAAGAGACATCATTAATCACATGAAGCGTTGTGTTATTGCACAGCTAGCAACTTTATATAACAAGAAAACATCAACCGCGCTGTGAATGAGCCTGGGTTGGTTGCTTTTATCTTCCTGCGTTGCCATGGAGACATTAATCACATCACAGGAGGTGTTTTTTTGATGTGTAAATGTTGACTGTGAGTCATTGTCTCCCAACTCAGCACACACCCATTAACCACACAGGAGCCGCCGGACGGAGGCGTCTGAGGCTGAGGTGCTGAGGTGTGAGCTGGAGGCCGTGTCCCCTGTGCTGCAGGGAGGCTGAGCTGGCTTCTTATTGTTTCACTGTCAAACTCTGAACGGGCCACTGCACATTCACACACCTTACAAACAGGTTGGGAACCTGAGCACAGTCTGAGAACCACTTCATCATGTTGAAGACATCAGTGTTACAGTATGTTGTTTTAAAGGCCCAGATGTGATTGTGCGGGTGAACGAACGTGCTGACGGACCATTGGTACTGATCACGTCAGTCTCACTGGACGGTGTTGTTGGTTTGGGAGCTGAGACTCACGTATGGCCTCCCGTTGGGTCCTTGGAAGCGACTCTGGGTGCTGTACAGAGGGATGTGGTCCCGGAGGCTGGAGTGCTCGTAGGAGCTGCGCCTGCAGCAGCAGCACCACAGCAGCTGCAGGAGAGAGACCCAGTCAGCTCGAGCTCCGCACTCCGCGTGATGGAATGTACACACAATTTAGGGCTCAGACCACAACTACAGAGGCCCGAGTTGGTGGCCGTGCCGCTGTTCCCTCTGTCTTCACACCTTCCTCAGCAGCATCATTGCATTCGGGAAGTTCATTTCTGATTGTGATACTCACCAGTGCTGCCAGCAACACAAGCAGCAACAGCAGCGCCACCGCAGCCAGAACCAGCAGAGCGATGCCCCATCCAGGGACCCCCCCGCCGCTCGGGCTCTCGGATGTCACCGGCCCCTTTGTGCCGCTGCCCGACGCGTTGGTGTTTTCTGTTCTTGTTGTCATAGAAACCGATGGTTTGTCTGTGCTGTGTTGCTGGGTGAAGTTTGAAGAGAGGGCTCCTGTGGTTGTGTGATGCATCGTTGTCTGTTTGTCTGTAGTTGTTGACTTGTCTGTGATTTTTGGGCCAGTTGTGATGTCAGATTCAGGTGTTGACTTGTTGTGAGCAATGGAACTAGTGCCAATGGAGCTACTGGTGGTTCTGGTGTCTGTACTGATGTGACTGGTACCGGTGTTGGTGATGGTGTCCATGCTGCTGTGACTGGCACCGGTGGTGCTGGTGGTGCTGGTGGTGCTGGTTTCTTCGCTGCTGTGACTGGCATCGGTGGTGCTGGTGGTGCTGGTGTCTTTGCTGCTGTGACTGGTACCAGTGTTGGTGCTGATGTCTGTGCTGCTGTGACTGGTAACAGTGCTGGTGATGGTGTTTGTGCTGGTGTGACTGGTACCAGTGTTGGTGCTGGTGTCTGTGCTGATGTGACTGGTACCGGTGTTGGTGATGGTGTCCATGCTGCTGTGACTGGCACCGGTGGTGCTGGTGGTGCTGGTGGTGCTGGTTTCTTCGCTGCTGTGACTGGCATCGGTGGTGCTGGTGGTGCTGGTGTCTTTGCTGCTGTGACTGGTACCAGTGTTGGTGCTGATGTCTGTGCTGCTGTGACTGGTAACAGTGCTGGTGATGGTGTTTGTGCTGGTGTGACTGGTACCAGTGTTGGTGCTGGTGTCTGTGCTGATGTGACTGGTACCAGTGTTGGTGCTGATGTCTGTGCTGCTGTGACTGGTAACAGTGCTGGTGATGGTGTTTGTGCTGGTGTGACTGATCCCAGTGTTGGTTCTGGTGCCTGTGCTGATGTGACTGGCATCTGTGGTGATGGTGGCGCTGGTGGTGCTGGTTTCTGTGCTGCTGTGACTGCTACCAGTGGTGGTTCTTGTATCCGTGCTGCTGTTGGCACTGATGGTGGAACCATTTTTTGTCTCAGTGGTACCAGAGGGTGCCGTGTCGCTTGGTGCTGCACTGGAAAGGCCTGCGATGAACAGCGGCAGGTTTGACATGTTAAATGTGGTTTACATCCTGATGGGTCTGGAACGGGTTTAGACCCTTAGTTTAGGGTCTAGACCCTTTCTACACAGCGATACTGTATATCAGGAGGAGACACTGACAATGAGCTGCTGCTACCAGATGGAGTATATACTGGTATACAATGTATACTGGTAAATGCATACAATTCTATACTATTGTGTACTATTCTATACTATTAGATACTAATGTATACTATTGTGTACTATTATAAAGTATTGTGTACTATTGCATACTATTGTGTACTATTATACAGTATTGTGTACTGTTGTATACTATTGCGTACTACTGTACAGTATTGTGTACTATTATATACTATTGTGTACTGTTGTGTACTATTATACAGTATTGTGCACTGTTGTATACTATTGTGTACCATTACACAGTATTGTGCACTATTGCATATTATTGTGTACTGTTGTATACCATTATGCAGTATTGTGTACTGTTGTATACTATTGAGTACTTTAGCAACTGTAACTGAACCTACACATCCCAAGTGTCTTTAAACACAGATCTGGTTCGTATCAGTTAACAGCTTGTCGAAGACGAGTCAATGCATCAGTCACAGAGTCCACTTCACTACGACACCTGGTTGATTCTATTGAATTCTACTTTAGACGGGTTCTGAAACCGTGACCTCTGGGCAGTGTTTTCTCTGTGGGACTCAGTCAGCAGCAACACCCTGCTCGGGTTTGAAGCTTTGGACTTGACTAAACTTTGCCACAGACGCCATCAAACCTTTTTCCGCCTAAGGTTTGAATTCCTCCGATCTCAGTGCCTGTGAATGTGTCTTAATCTGTTTTGAGCATCAATTTGAAAAGTCTCAGCTGTGAAGGTGCGTTTGTTTTTCCTACCTGGCGAGGTGAAGGTGAGCGCGAGGCAGAGAACGAGCAGGGTCTCCATCTTTTTGTAGGAAATCGGACAGACTGTCACAAAGATCTCGGTGTGAGCGGCTCCTGGAGTCCGTTTCTATCTGGAGAAAGACTCCTTTATACACCTGCACAGGTGGAGGGGAGGAGGGAGGGGCCACTGCCTCCCTTCGTACCCTGGGACCAATGTGAACAGGGCTCCTCTCTGTGGTCACAGCCTCCTGCTTCTGCCCAGGTTTTAGTTTCATTTAAATCACACAATGCCTGCTGACCCACACACACTCCACCACTGGAACTCATTTACGCACCTGTTGTTTCCTGTTCTGCTTTAGATGAAGAAGAAGCTGGAGTCTGGATGGGGAAGGCCGTTGTGCCTGAGTTCAGGTAAACGACTTCTTTCAGTGTTAAGTCTAAAACAAGGAGCCTCGTTCTGACACAGCAGACACGTTTAAACTGTTCCTGTAACATATTCAGACATAGACTGAAGCTGATTCATCATCGGCTCCTCCATTAGTGACACTTCAGTAATGTTCTCCTCAACAAGAGTAAAGCGGAGCAGACAGAAGAAGAGCCAGAACCAGCAAACTGTTTATTAGGTTGCTGTTTATTGATTCAACAAGATTCAGACATTTTATTGTGGGTTTATCAAACTGGAATCAACATTTAGCTGTAGGCATCTCCCTCAGGCTGTGATTGGTCGGGCACTGCAGCCAATGGGAGCTCAGGGATTGACACAAGGCGATCAGACCCATCTGATGACAATAAAAAGGTTAAGAGTTAACAGTTGGATCTGAAAGTACCTAAGAAAAAGAGCGGAGGAGAAGAGAACGGAGCCCAGTGAAGCGGACTCACCCGTTTGACTTGTGAGTCCGGCTCCCAGCTGGGTCCAGAATGAGCAGGTGTTCTGAGCCAGACCTTTCTGTTGTAGCAGGGCAGGACTTAGCTGCAGATAGGTGGGCAGCGTCTCAGAGGGCAGGACAGGCTGCCAGCGTGGCAGGACAGAACCGGGCCAGACACGGGATGGGTTTGGGTTCCTGAGGAGAAACACGGTTCAGTTTCGCTCTAACTGGCCACTTCACGAGCTCCGTGTCTGACATTAGAATCAGCTCAAATAAAGCCTCTGTCACTGTTACGTTACCCTTGAAATGAAAAAATTCTATGTGGTTGTCATGATTTATGACTCATGTTCCGCAATTAATATCTTAATTTTGTCTTCATTTTTAGATTTGTCTTACTTCTGTTTTATGTATTTGACATTTCCCCTATTGTTCAATGCTTGTCTCTGCCTGATGGACTCTGGACTCCTGGTGCTCCTTCCTCTCTGATAGTCAGACGCCAGCGATGCAGGTGTGAGAATGTAAACATCTCCACACACCGGTGCATCAGTCTGATTGGACCACACAGATGTTCCACCGTAGTCGGACAGAGCGGTTAAAAGGCAGAAGCAGCTTGAGGATCGTGGGCTCTTTGCATCACACCTTCGTGGTGTGTGCACTGGTCTCCAGCTGGTTTTTGGTTTGTTGATGTGCACGATCAACATCCGTGTTTTTGATTTGCTTTCCCATTATTTTTATTTTTATAATAAATCTCACAAAAGACAACTCTCTCATCTGCCTCTTTATGGGAAATTGCCAACACACCCTCCGGCTGCTGAAGGCGCGTTTGTTTTCAGACTCGTCTGGGGTTTTGTAGTCATGTGACTTCCTGTTTAGTTCCCTGCTCCTGTCTAGTGATTATTGGGATTCGTCACCTCCTCGTGTTCTTCCTCAGCTCGTTTCGTCGGTTCGTTGTGTTTCTGTGCAGGTTGGTCTACGTCCTGTGTCATGTGCTGAGGTTGAGTCCATCTGTTTAGAGTTATGGCTTCATTTCCTGCTTCGCAGTGGCCTTGAGTTATTACATATTTAGCTCCCTGTTTGTATTTGTCCTGCATGGTGTGTTTCTGTTCAATCATTCATAGATTAAATCATAGTCCTTCAGTGTCTCTGTCTTGGTCGTGCGCTCCTGTGACACTGAGCTGAACAGGTTTCTCACAGTTCCCTGGTAAAGGGACTCGACAGTATCGGTGCATTTAGCAGCTGCAGCAGCCGTTCTATGGTTCTGTGGCAGGTTTACAACAGAACCAGCTTTAGCTTAAAGCAAAACCCAGTGGAGCTAATGGATAGAAGTCAGCTGAAGAGCTGTTGAGGATTATGTGCAGCAGAAGCCTTTAAATGAACATTTACAGCCTCTGACCCGTTTTGTATGAAGCTGGACACGTAGGTCATCATGGCCAGAGAGAGGCGGCGATCAGAGGTGGTGAAACGCTGAAGACTCTGTGGGTGATGAGGCGTCCCGAACACCAGCTGGACGTCCAGAGGAACAAACGGATCGGACCTGCAGAGACACAGGCAGCACCACGTCACATGACCCACAGGTGACGGACGGACGGAGGGCCCGTTTAGGAGGAGGCAGTACCTGTCTGCAGCGCTGCTGGTGGGTTGGTGGTACAGGAAGACGTTGGCCTGGCTGTTAGCCCAGTGACGAGCCATCTGCAGACTGGGGCAGATGATGAACAGATCCCTGCAACACAAGCAGACCTGGCTCAGCGTCGCTCAGCAGCAGCAGCAGCCGCCGACTCCTCCTGCCTCCAGTCCAGACGTCTTCTGGAGCAGCTTGGGGTGAAGCTGGGCCGCGGCTGCGTTCACGTGTTCTGACCTGGTGGCGTTGCTGAGTGCTCTGGAGAACAGGTTGTATCCGGCGGCTGAGGGGCTGTGATCCAGGGAGTAGAGCCAGGCCGCCGCCTCCTTCAGCAGCGCGTTGCCTTTCACGCCACCCAGCGACCGGCTCAGAGCCTCGTAGAAGGCGCTTTTACCATCGGCCCGGCCCTGAAGAGCCTCAAAGTCCTGAGGACACAGAACACCAAGGAGTCCAGCTGCTCCACTGCAGGTAGACCACCAGCAGCCAACACACAAGCTCGCGGCTTTTACTTAAGGAAAACCTTGCAGCATTTGTACTACATTTAAACACCTGAATTCTAGACCTGCAGCTGAGAGAAAACAGAGTCAGCGCTATATTAGAGGATTTGTGACCTCTGACCTTTATCCTGCGCGCTCGGCTGATGAGCCCGTCGTGGTCAGACGTTCCCAGCAGCAGGTCGACTCTGTGGAAGGACGACAGGGAGCCTGACTGCCAGACTGGAGCCCATGACTGGAACGGACCGCTGGCCGCCAGCAGCTGCAGCACACGCGCACAACAAAAAGTGAGAGCAGGAGGAACTGGGATCGGCGCTGGCTGGTTTCGACCCGTACCTTGGTCTGAGCAGCGTTCAGTGTGTGGACAGGCGTCGCTTTGAGGCAGCCGACCGTGGTCTCATCTGTCAGGTCAGAGGTCACACAGCCGAGCTCTTTGGCCAGGTCCACTGTCTGATGTCTAGAGGCAGCAGGAGTCTGGAGCAGTGATGGAGAGAACACGGAACCGCCCTGGAAGAGTCGAGGAGCAGCTTTCAATATGGGAAAACCTGACCGGGTGGAGGAAGGGAGAATCCACAGCTTCCCACCATCAGCATCATTCGGTGGAACAGAGGCGATGATGAAGACAGAAGATGAAGGCTGGCGATGTCAGCCCCACGCCGCTCAGACCCAACTGTCACTCTCCTGTTGTCTCCTCCCACCTTAGAGATGTGGGCATTAACCCAGCGGAGGACTGCCTCCTGGTCTGACAGTCCATAGTTGCCATGGAGACCAGACTCCCCTGAAGGCAAAGACCAGAGTCCGACAAGAAGCTTTTATACAAACCTGTGTCTGTGTGTGTACTGTACCTGTGCTCAGGAGTGAGTGTGTGTGTGTGTGTGTGTGTGTGTGTGTGTGTGTGTGTGTGTGTGTGTGTGTGTGTGTGTGTGTGTGTGTGTGTGTGTGTGTGTGTACTGTACCGGTGCTCAGGAGTGAGTGAGTGAGTGAGTGGGTGAGTGAGTACTGTACCTGTGCTCAGGAGTGAGTGAGTGAGTGAGTGTGTGTACTGTACGTGTGTGTGTGTGTGTGTGTGTGTGTGTATGTGTGTGTGTGTGTGTGTGTGTGTGTGTTTGTACTGTACCTGTGCTCAGGAGTGTGTGTGTGTGTGTGTGTTTGTACTGTACCTGTGCCCAGGAGTGAGTGTGTGTGTGTGTGTGTGTGTGTGTGTGTGTGTGTGTGTGTATGTACTGTACCTGTGCTCAGGAGTGTGTGTGTGTGTGTACTGTACGTGTCGTACGTGTCTGTGTGTGTGTGTGTGTGTGTGTGTGTACTGTACCTGTGCTCAGGAGTGTGTGTGTGTGTGTGTGTACTGTACCTGTGCTCAGGAGTGTGTGTGTGTGTGTGTGTGTGTGTGTGTGTGTGTGTGTGTGTGTGTGTGTGTGTGTGTGTGTGTACTGTACCTGTGCTCAGGAGTGTGTGTGTGTGTGTGTGTGTGTGTGTATGTACTGTACCTGTGCTCAGGAGTGAGTGAGTGAGTAAGTGAGTGAGTGAGTGAGTGAGTGTGTGTGTACTGTACGTGTGTGTGTGTGTGTGTGTGTGTGTGTGTGTGTGTGTGTGTGTGTGTGTGTGTGCGCATGGTACCTGTGCTCAGGAATCCCAGCGCTGCTGTTCTGTAATTGGCTGTTACCACAACAATACTTCCCACGGCGGCGAGGGTGGAGCCATCCAACAGTCCTGGGCTGTTATTGGCTGGAGGGTTGAAGAAGAAGACCAGGACTGGGACACGCCCCCTCTGAAACACACATTAAACCTTAGCGCTGTGGGGAGCTGGGGGGTCAGCGATTACAAGGACTCACCTGAGCAGCAGGACTGAAGACGTTGAGGTAGAGGCAGTCTTCACTGGAGGCTGCAGACTCTACATCACCAGGCTGGATACAGCTGGGCCTGAAGACACAGGAGGCTTCATAACGCGTCTAATGCGTCGTCTGTCCACGACGTCCTGACAAATGTGCTGAGACACTCACCGTGGCTCTGTGGCGTCCCATGTTCCTGTCCAATCCGCTGGCTGAGCCGGCTCAAAGCGCAGCGGTCCCATGGGTGGACGGGCATATGGGACTCCCAGGAACTGAACCACAGTCCTGCGGTACGAGCCCAGGACCGTCTCCACGGTACCTCCCTGCAGGACCCCATGACCCTCGATGGAGATGTTTGTCACCACCGGCAGCCGCGCTAAATAAACAGAAGATTATTAAGAGTTGGAGAATGCAATACCAGGCTGTGAGCTGCTCACCTGTCCTCAGGTACACCTGGGAGGCGGGCTCTCTGATGACCAGCCTGCAGGAGGAGGCGGTGCCAGATGAGCTGGGGGCGGAGCTTAGCCCACAGACTGTGGTGTCGGGGTAGAAGACGCAGCGAGTGGCAGACTCCGCCTCACTGAGTGACACGGCAGCACAGGACTCCGCCTCCTGACAGGCTGAAACAGGACTCCACCTTAATTCATCCTGAATCGTCATAAACCCCAGGAGAGTAGAGCACGTAAATGTTGTTACCATGGAGACACCAGTCCCTGGTCTTCTTTGGGTCAGTGGCAATGTCACGGCTCACTTGGATGACATCATACATAGAGACCGATGGGTCAACCAGCACCGATGACTCGGGGAGGCGATGCCACTCGTCCATAGACACTGTGACACCAATATTCACACAGATGCAAATTTGTATGGTAGGAATGAAGGTGTTAGTCAGTCTTAGTGCCTGTGTCACAGTCTTACCGTTGGTTTTGGTGGGGGGCAGGTTAAACAGAGGACACAGAGCCGGAGAAGAAGTCCACTGATTCACTGATAACAGACATCACATCACATCACATCCTGCCTCTGGCAGTAGGTACACGCATCTGTGAGCATTAGTGTGTATTCGTACCAGGCTTCTGGTACCAGCCGAGCGGTTCTGGTGCCGTCTTCAATACAGACGGAGTGCAGTCCTGAGTCCTCCAGGTGGTCAGGTCCTCCTCACTGCAGGTCTGGACTCCGAGACTGATCAGAGACAGACAGACTGATTCTGAACCCCCTGCAAAGACAAACAGGTGCGTGGTCAAAGGGGTCCATCTACAGGGGTCTGTGTCCCCACAGCTCAGAGCAGTGACCCACACTGGACTCTGTGTGAACAGACATCACGTCACCTGCTGACTCGGAGTCTCGGATGAAGCCGATACCACGACAACAGGGATCTTCATCACAACGACGTTCACACGCCATGAACCTGAAAATCAGAACAAAACCAGGCATCTGCGTTTGACAGGAACGTTCAGGCACGAGACATCAACACCAGAGTTTGTGCAAATCTTTTATCTGCGGTGCATGTGTGAGTGTGTGAGTGTGTTTACACGAGTGTGTGTGAGCGTGTGCATGTATGTGTATGTGCGTGTGAGCGCGAGTGTGAGTGTGTGTGCACGTGTGTGTGTGAGCGTGCATGTATATGTGCGTGTGTGTGAGTGAGTGAGTGTGTGTGAGTGGTATGCATGTGTGTGTGTGTGAGCGCGTGCGCGTGAGAGTGCGTGAGCATGTGTGATTGCATGTGCACAGATGTGTGTGCACATGAGTGTGTTTGTGCGTGTGAGCGCGAATGTGAGTGCGTGTGCACGTGTGTATGTGCATGTGTGTGATTGAGTGTGTGTGTGTGTGTGTGTGTGTGTATGAGTGCATGTGCACGTATGCGTGTGCGCGTGAGTGTGTGTGAGCGTGCATGTGTATGTGCGTGTGTGAGCGCGCGTGTTACCCCTCAGACAGCCCTGTGTTTTCTCTCAGACCGACTCGGCTGCGTACAGAGTAGGAAACCATCTTCTGGAAAGAAACTCGCTCGTAGAAATTCTTTACTGGTCCAGACAAGTCCACTGAACAGAACCAGAACCTTCATGTTTGTCAATGCAGCCACTATGCAGCTGTTTAATATAGTATAGTATGACGTGAGATCGACTTCCTATCTTACAGAAGGGGAAAGGAGACTTTCCACATGTAACAGTTCCTGTATGAACGTTTGATGTCATTAAAGCTGCTGCAGATGATGCAGATCATAAACTCAACAGTGAAGCTTTGTCTTCACATTTTCTACTGAACGTCTTTCAGTCTGACCGTGGAGGAGCAGTTCAGTACCTTTCTTGCTGTAGGTGCTGCTGGGTGCTCTGTTCAGCAGGAGGGGGCAGGCTCGTCTCACACGTTTGTCGTAACCTCCGCAGACTCGACTGTCGGGATACAAGGAGCAGCTGAAGAAACCTGCTGAGTCGGCGTCTGTGAGGTCAGCAACGTAACACTGCTGCTCCACATCACAGCCTGAATAAGGGAACACACAGTCCTCACCCACCAGTCAATCAAGGTGAGCTAAGAAAAGCTAACTTCATGTAGCATACGTGTGAGACACCAGAACAGGGCCTGCTGGGAGTTGTAGTTCTGCCTATTGAGCCAGAAGGACAGAACAGGGAGCTTCGCCTGCGGATCCACAACAATGTCGTCTTCCAACAGAGGCTGAAACCTCTGCTGCACAGACACTGGGAATATACCAAGAGGCAAGTGTTACCAGCCAGACTCAATATCATCAGTCACACTTCTGTGAACCGACAAAAGAAGGTGCAGGTGCAGCTCCTCACATGTTAGAACACAAAGCAACAAGCGCCTCTTAACTAACACACTAGAAGGCTGCACTGAGCCGGCCTGTTACATCGGGATCAGCAGGTACGAGATCAGACATGATACCAACCATCCAGAGGAGGCCCGGGTTCTGCCGCTGCACAGGAAGAAGTCGAACCTGCATCTGGGAAAAACAACTGTTTATTAATCAAGCTGCTGCCTGAGCCTGTGGGAGCAGGATCCATTCCCACATCCACTCTAGTCCACAGTGTAGGAACCAACGTATTGCTCTGACCAGGACAGAGTCGCTACTGTACCAGTGTCCATGTACACGGCCTGGAAGCTGATGATGGATGCCTGATAGTCCGACTTGGGCTTGGTGTCCGGAGGCAGAGCAGAATCAGCTGAACAGAAACAGCAGGGCACCATTTACTGTAGGTCCAGTGTTGCTCAGTCATTTGTTTAATTTCCCACTTTGAAGCTAAAGCCTATTTGTCTGGTGAACTGTGGATTCATTCTAGGGCTGCAACTAATAATTATTTTGATAATCCATTAATCCGTCAATTATTTTTTCAGATTAATCGGATTAAAAAAATGATGTTTTGCTTATTAGAAATCCCTTATCAAGGTTTTTTTTAACTAAATTTTGATTTTGACTCTTTAAATCTCAAACAAAACACAAAATCAATAAGTGTTTGAATTATAAAACTTCCATATACAATATACAAAATATATAAAACATAAATAAACAAAGCAAGCAACGTGAAGATCTGCAGCAGCTCCATTAACCTGATTGTGGGAGAAAACGTGTAAACTCCTCGGCTCCTTCTGGCTCCGAGGCAACGGTGAAAACCACTGAAAACCTGTCGTCTTATTTTATTGCTGCTGTTACAGTACATTCAGTGTCTGCACCGTTTAAGTTGCGTCGTTCTGTGGTGGCGCCGTTCATCACTATGTAGTGAACGAGATGATGCGCAGTCACAGATTAAGTAACAAAGTAACTTTTAACACAGCGGCACTTAATGAAGAGTCCTCACGTGATGATAAACAGCGTTTGTTCCCGCTGCTACATCCGGGACACCAGTGTTTCATTCTTACGTTCTCCTGTGTCGCTGTAGTTTTACAAACCACCAGCTGAACTTTGTATGACTTGAAGGTTAACGTTGTCTTTGTTTAATATTTAAAGCTCATATGAAGAGATGAGGCGCAGCCTTCACCTGCTGCCGCTTGGTTTGTTTCCCCGCATTCCAGCGGCTGCGTTATTTTGCCGTCGCGCTGCGCAGTAAAATGAGCAGCCTGACTGATCGATAACAGAAATCGTTATAAATCAATTTCATCGATCTCTCTTACTGATGGTGAAGTTTTGTCCTCCAAAGTCAAACACGAAGCTCTTGTGCAGCTCGCTATAGGTCAGACCCGGTCCACAGGCGCGATCAGCCCCTCCCTGTCCTCTCACATCCCAGTCCTGGTCGCCGCACATCAGGACTGATGGAGCGCTCAGCCAACCACAGAACACAGAGCCTAAGGGAAAGGTCGGGCTTTCATTTTTCATTTTAGTTGAGTCACATGCTGACGCTCTCCCGTCTCCATGGTAACGTACCTCCACTCAGGCTGTTCTGGTTGAGGATGAATCCTTCACAGCAGGTGTCTCGGCTGCAGCTATCCTGACAGAAACGATGAGCGTCGGACAAAGAGGTGTGTCTGGAGGAGAACACCTGGGTCCTAAACACACCTGAGACGGCCTTCATCATCTTCATCCTCACAAAACTCTGCAGCTGCAGAGAGGAAAACTCTGCCCCTGAAACGCACAGGTACACATATGTAAGCAGGCCCCTGACTGAAAACACAGAACCCATGCACTACGTTACCATGGTAACAGTACCTTTCTTTCTGACAACCAGCAGATCTGAGGGCCCGCCCCTCACGGCCACAGAGCAGCTCACCCACTCAAAATATTCAGCCTGAGGATTACCCAGAAACCCTCTGGACTGCACAAACAAAATCAAAACTATTTAGAGCTCAACTCTGAAAGATAAAACAAACGTGAATTAAGGAGTAAAAGAAAAGCACAGTGGGGACGTTCACTACGATGGGCAAATATTGGACAGTTCTGCAGGATGAAGTGGTGAATTATTAACCATAACTAGACCCCGATTGTTCCCGGCAGGACAGTAAATCCTGTTGAACCTCATATTAATGGTCACAGTGCTGCTACTGTAAGTGTGTGGAACAATCCTTCTAAAGCGCAGCTAAGGAGGTTTGTGGTCTAAGAAGGTTGAACAGTTCTGAAAAAACTAAACACTGAAAACAGTTGAAGATCCTTCACTTAGTGTGTTTTTTTTCTAGTGAGAGTCAGTAAATTACACATAATAATGAGGAGTGTGTGTGTTCACCTGTTGGGAGGTGTTGCAGTGTGTGTTCAGTGTGTGTGTGCTATACAGCTCACACCGAGTCCGTCTGCTGAACAGCGCCACATGGTGGCAGGACGGGTTCACTGCACACGCTGCGAAACAAGCACATCATCAGTGAGGGAGGGAACCAGACCTTCACTCGGTACTCACATCTTCTACTCTGTGTGGGGTTTACCTTGGACACAGGTTGGGAGGTCAGAGGTCATGTTCTGCAGGACTTCAGCATCTTCAGCTCTAAACAGTTCTGATCCAGGAACTGCTTCAAACCTGATGAGAACTGCAACACGCACAGTTAACTACCACACAAACAAACACAAGATCAATTCACAGCTGCTGCGTCTTCACCTGAGCACTCGTTATCAGTCCAAGGCTTGTTGCTATTGGTCCATTCAAGCTCCTCCCCCTCACTGTTAACACACCTCCACCTGTTGGACAGGAAGTCAGGCTGTGCTGGCAGAAAGTCCCCGCGCTCTGAGCACCGCAGACGCCGCCTCTCGCACTCTGTCACACCTGACACACACACACACACACGCACGCACGCACGCACATACATTTGTATTTTTAGAGTGAACTTTTGATCATTCATTTACTTTCATATCAGCCTTTGATTGTTGACTGAACAGGAACAAATCCTTCAATCAAAGATGGTAAAAAACACAATGTGAAATGTATGCGATAAAGGTGTGATTTATCCCATAGTGGAGCCAGAGCAGCCACAAAGAAACACAAGATGCAGAAACAGGTGGACGCCTACGATGTCCATCCACCCATCTACAACCCCTTGTTCCCATTGGGCCGGTGGGGGTGCTGGAGCCTATCCGCTGCCTTAGGGCGGGAGGCCGGGTACACCCTGGACCGGTCACCAGTCCATCGCAGGGCGCATATGATGCCGATATGTAAGTGTACTGACAGACGGTGTGACCCTCATTATATTAGACGTTTGTGACCTGTTTAAGAGCTTAAAGGACTCACACTGATAAACGGATGATGCACCAACAGGAGAAGAGCCTCTGGGACAGCTGCTACAGAAGTCCCTGCCCTCCTCGCTCTGATAGGTTCCTTCAGGACAAACGAGACACCCCCCCTCCCTGAAGAAGGTTCCTGCAGGGCAGACGACTGCCAAGAGCAGCCCAACAGGCAGCAGGTCAGTCACAAAGTGCAATGAAGAATCAGTAAGTCAGTCAATCAGCCTGTTGTTGGTGCCGTGTGCATCAGAGCAAGTTGGGATCCAGTCGGACAGAATAGTAGCCGGGTGCACCATGCACCAGACGGAGGTGACTGATCCAGAATCAGCCTGTAGCCATTTATGTTGCCACTTGTTCCTGTGTGTCAGAGCTCAGATGTCAGATGTCAGTCTAAACTGATCAGCTGACTCACCGCAGCCTTGACCGTCGCTGCTCAGGTGGAAACCGGGAGAACAGTTGAAGTTTGGAGTTGTCATTGAAACTAGTTTAATCTCCGGCATAGACCGGACACTAATCAGAAGCTTCCGAACGTCTTCTAGAAGTCTGGTCTCGTTCAGGAACAGACCTGCCACAAAGAAACCAACATCAGCAACTGGATCCAGGTTCACTAGAAACAGATGAATCCTAAATCAGATGCGCAAAACGTGACATGACATGACTTTAACTCCGTGTTCCTTCCGGTTAAGGGCCTAAGGGCTGAGTTTGATGTTGCCAGACTGATGCTCAAAGTGAATGTGTCCAACAGGAAAAAAGGGAAAAGACGAGGACATTCGCTCTGGGGATGATGCTCACTGACGTCATGCAGGTCGGGGAGGTCAGAGGTCGGGAGGTCAGACAAGTAGGCCGTCCACCTGAGTGTCAGCAGCGAATCATCACCGTCACACTGTAGACGAAGGGACGAGTCGTCGCAGAGCGTCACGGAGCGACCGGAGGCGGAAAGCTACAAACACAGGAAACAGTGGAACCAGATGAACGTTGAGTCTGTGGACATGTCTGACTGACTGTCAGTCAGAGGGCAGTGTTTACCTGTGCAGAGCACAGCCCCCTGCTGATCAATGCCGTGGATAGCAGAGACTGTAAACTGCTGATCTGGGAACATGCGGATGACAGCGTCCAGAGCTGAGACACCGACACCGACTGCAAAGGCTGAGACACTAGATCAGAGAGAAGTAGTTCATGTACAACTTGTCAAACAACTGTGATTCAACCAAACGATGGCCTTCGGTGATGAGATTAGTCGTACTCTGACACGCTCCACTCAGAGGGTTGTTGTCATTTTTCCACTGTAGACTCTCAGTCTGGCAAATGAAGTTGCTTACAGGAAGCGCGTTTTGGTAACCACGGTAACAGACAAGGTCACAACCCTGACGACCATCAGCCTCTGGGCGGCAGACCAGAGCACCATGGGTAATGACGGGATGGGGACAGAGAGGACCTAGAGAAGTCACAGTCAACGTCAGTCCGAGCTGAGATGAATGATGTAGCGTGGAGAATGAATCAGTTCATTTATCAGGTCTGCAGATTCAGTGTACCACCTGATAAACTAACAGGAACTCACGAGCACACGAGGGCGTCTGTCCTGTCTGCCGAAGCATCCGAGTCCCGCCCTCCTCCTGTCCGTCTTCAGACACGCACCAGCAGGAAGTGACATCACACTGCAGTGGACTAAAGGAACCGTCGGGTCGACACTGAAGACCCTGCAGCTCGCACCAGCTGGGACCTAACCCGCCAAACGCAGTGTCAGTGAATGCATCGCTGGCAGCCAATCAGTGTGTTTGTGTCTGTGTGTACATGTTAGCTGTCCTGTGGCGCTCTGTGAGGCCATCTGTACGGTCTCTCCGGTCACAGGGTTGACACACCAGCCTACAGCGCCTCCTGTCTGCAGCACAGAGAACCGACCGTCCTGAAATACAAACAGAGTGTGTCTGTGTTCCGATGCAGAGGCAGAAGGTTCGTCAGCTGGAACCTTTAGCAGCTCCTGCAAGCGCCACCGTAGCGTGGACTCCTACCTCGTCACACTTCAGCTGGAAAAGTGAAGTGGTGATGTCAGAGGCTTTCGCCCAACCAGAGAGCAGCGTGTGAGCCTGAGCTCTCTGACAGCGGGTCAGACCTGCAGAAAAACACCTGACGTGAAGAAGACGGTCTGCGTTTGTGTGAAGGACTGTGTTTAGTAGCATCTCACATTGAGGCCGGCTGAGAGAGCGGCTGCTCAGAGACGTGGGGACATATTCTCCATCCTCATCCACACACCAGCACTGACCTATTTTCATGGTAAAGTAATACGTGTTAGTTTGCCTTTTCTTTCTTATTTCTATTACTAGAATCTACTGGGACTTTAACATTTAGACTGACGTCCTGTTCATTACATGATGGAGGTAAATGGTCCACATCATTTCTGTGCTAAACAGACAGAACAGACCTGTGCTGTGGTAGCACTGTGTGGGCAGCCAGTCTCCGTAAGCATCACACTGTGGAGTGAAGGGCAGGTAGGAACGATGCTGAGGAGGCGCCAACATCTGAACAGCTGCAACACATCACTGTCAAGTTAAATCCAGGATGTAGACCTGAGCACGAGAGAAACAAGACACAGCCTCCACCCAAAGGCCACACCACTGGTTGAGCAGTCCTCAGGTTCTGCTCTACACCAGTTAACACCAGTTCACTGTCACGATTTTGCGTCGGGAGCACAATTTCGGTGCTTTAGACGAGATTGTGATTTTGCGCCCTTCTCCTCCGCTCCTCTGCCCCGGCTTGAAGCCTAGGGCGCCACCTGCTGGGATGGCGCCCTAGGCTCCAGGCCTTCAGAAAAAGCCAAGTTCACCTATGCCCTGCACCCAAGAACATGGGTCCAAAGGCCCTGCACCCAAGAACATGGGTCCAAAGGCCCTGCACCCAAGAACATGGGTCCAAAGGCCCTGCACCCAAGAACATGGGTCCAGAGGCTCCGCACCCAAGAACATGGGTCCAAAGGCCCTGCACCCAAGAACATGGGTCCAAAGGCTCCGCACCCAAGAACATGGGTCCAGAGGCTCCGCACCCAAGAACATGGGTCCAAAGGCTCCGCACCCAAGAACATGGGTCCAAAGCGAACTCACTAGAGTAAGCAGCCAATCGCAGAGCGGCTTTGGAGGCGTTGAGCAGAGCGTCAGACACGCGGCGCTCCTCCTGTGATCGGCCGGTCTGGAGCTCCTCGGGGGTCAGACGAACGCCTTCAGCCAGCATGAATCCATATCCCACAGGGAGGTGTGATGAGTTGGAGAGAGCTATGATGCTCTGCACCTCCTGCCTGAACGCTGTGACCTCAGCTAGCGCCCTGGCACACCCACCTGCAGGTTAGCATCACACGCTAGTTAGCGTGCTGGTCAAACGATTAAGAAGGAAGGTTAACATCAGGGGCAGAAGACAGAAGTACAGAACAGTGTTATACTAACATGAGGTTCTTGACTATGTGCTAGAAGGGAACACGGGGAATACGTATAGAGCTTCTAAATGGAGCAGTTAGTATTATTACATGCTTTCCTCTGCATCTATTTGATAGAAATGCACCAACCAAGGCGGGAACAACAGGTCATATATAATATTTAATATCACAACACAAATCTAGGAAGAACATAGAAGAAATGATCGAGTGAGAACAGCCACAAAACTGAATTTGTGTCACACAGACCTGTAGGTGACTGAACCTTCAGTGTTGTTCTCTCTGGACCTAAAACAGACTAAGTCAGTACTGAAATATAACAATAACCTCAAATCTAAATATAACAATGAATATAAGTATTAAATATTAGATAGGAGCCGACACAGGGCAAGGTCATTGGATTCTGTACCATTAAATCAAAACGGCACAGATCAGCGCTGTTTCAGATTACTGAGGTTACTGCACTTCTTTGATACCTGCAGTTATTTGGTAACAACCTCATTAGGTCCTCTCATCAGTACTTGGTATACTTGGTATAAGCAAGTTCTCCAATGTATGTACTTGTGTCGGGACCAGCCCTAATTAACCACCGCACACCTTAAGGTTAGGACTAAGGGCAGAACCTTTGCTTTTTAAAGTTTAACAGTGACTTGTCCGATCGGAAAGGGCTCTTTGTTTGTTTCTTTACTCAGCGCTCAGGGAGATGCTGATAACTTACAGAGCATAGCGCCCCCTGCTGGTCCAGCACTCAGGGTGTTTCCGTCCGCATCCACACAGAAGCAGCGTGATCCGATACACTGCAGCGGCAGGAACGCTCCGTCTTCTGCACACGCTGGGATGTGGACGTCAGCGCTAGCAGCCAAGCCGGCTTTCACCTTCAGAGCCGTGCTTCTGTCCGTCTCGCAGCGCGTCGGACAGCGAGGCCGGCGACCAGCCGTCCGTGACCCTGCGACCTCCTGACCCCGATGATCTGCACACCAGCACTCACCACCGTGACACTGAACCTCCTGGAAAGCGCCGTTGGCTGTGCAGCTTGGAGTATAGATGCCTGCTGCGTCGTCCTCTTCATCAGCAGAGCAGGAGCGAAGCAGCGGCGTCAGGACCTGGAAGACGGGGCGATGATGAAATGAGGGGATGGATGTCGACTTCAAAACATACTGTATGTGTGTGAAGCACAACTGAGGAGACTGAGTGCATGAAGTTAACAGAAAAGTCACAGCCAAGGATATTTTTCACCGCTTTAGGTTCGACTGGAGCTTTTTGTTGGATGCTTGAGAACCTGTATCTGACCTGTTCCAGTGACGCCGACCGTGACCTGCTCAGAGACCTCAGCGTGTGCTGAAGGCCAGACAGGAAAGAGGGGTCCTCCAGGACCCTGCTGACAGACTGGACCAAGCCCTGGTATTTCTGAGAGGAGAGCGGATCCAGACCAAGAGCTCCCTGAGATCCCACCGCACCGCTGAAGTTGAAGGCAGCAACGTTCTTCAGGTACTTCCCTCCAAACAGCTCCTCCTGCAACCGAAGCCACGAGGAACGAGACAGCGCCTGAAGAGCTGCCTCTATGGAGGGGAAGAGACCCTGAAGGACTTCCACGAGGCGGGACAGGAAGGAGGCTGCATCCGTCTCCACTGGGAGCAGGTCCCGGAGAGGCCCGATAAGGAGCTCACACGAGTAAGATCTGCCAGAGGAGACCTCAAAGAGAGGAGGATCAGCAGGTCCGGAGAAGAGCCGAGACAGAGCCAGACGACGGCGAGAGAGACAATCACCAAGACCTGAACCTGGAGGAAATCAACAAGAGGATGAAGGACGGACTGACAAAACATGAAGCCATAAATGATTCTAGACAACCTCCGTATTTCTACAGAGCTTGAGAGAGAAATGGATG
>NC_040896.2:5728091-5738091 GCF_900634795.4 Betta splendens | reverse complement strand
CTTTAAAAACGAGCCCTCAGACTAAAGGAAAAGCTGGAAATCCACCAAAAACCACCCAATGCTTAAACAGTTATACAGTACGTTAAACACTATAGAAGATACGAGGATGCTGATTTACACAGATAAGCTGAACCATGATAGAGGCTTTTGAAGTTTAAATCATGTTTCTACGCCAAAGTATGACGATGACAGAGGCTGATGAAAAGGCAAGTTGATGAAAAGTTCAACAATGATTCCCATAGACGACCATTATAAAAATCTGTTGACTGACGTTAAAAGCTGATTAGTCCACGTCTCCTAACGATGATGCACATTTAAAATGTTGAATGACGTTTCTATGACAAAGCATTAAGAAGAAAGCAAGCGAAAAGCGTAATAAAAAAGAAAACTGATAACAATAGCTGTTGCCAGCTTTTCCACTAACTATTAATAAAAATACAGAACAAGGTAAAAATCTGTTTATTACACAACAGAATAAATCATGCAATCATTTGTAAAACCTATTCCTATATTTCATACACGGATCAGAATAGAACGGTATATTGAAGGCTGATACTAATTAAAAAAACATTGAGTCAGGATTCGATGATTCTTTAACCATATATGTGTTGTTTTGTGGCTCGTCTGACTTAATTTCTCTTACGCTGCAGTTAAAGTTCATTTTTACTTTTAATCTACCTGAGTTGGAACTTGGACACAAAGGAAAAAATGTGTATGAACATGAATCTGTAATTATATAATCAATAATAGAGAATAATATTTTTTAAACATTTGGAAATATGAAACAACGTGCCGTTGAGTTTCGGTTGTCCTGTTCTTTAACTTGCAGTCCACCTTCATTTCTGGGCATAAAAGCTTAAATCACAACAGAACGATGACAAACAAAGACTGGATTAGGGCTTTGGCGACACCTGAAATCACCTCTGCCTTCCTCATTTTAAAGTCATTGTGTGTGTCTTGAGGTGTTAACTGAGCATGTTGTGTGTCTTCCTTTGTTCAGTTCACTTAACCAAATCCAAAGTCCACAATCAACACAATTATCACGCAGGAGTAAAATTAAAGTTATCAATGGCCAAGATTTAAACAACAAAATACAAAAAAGCTTCTCCTTCACCGTCAGAATATTTAAACAAACTCTCAAAAAACATGGATTTTAAAAATACAGAATGATTGAAAAGAATCTTAAAAATCAATGAAACAAAGCTAAAACCGCAGACCGAGTGTGAGGAACAAACACGGAGCTCTAATCCACTGATTGTGTTTCTTAACCAAAGCAAAGGTGTAAAAATAGAAAACAGTATAAAACACGATGTAGATTCAAGGAAAACATGGAATCACATGAAGTTCAACGTGGTCTCACGTGTCGACCCGCTCACTCAGTCCCGAAACCCGTCCACATGAACCCGAAGAACCAGCAGAGCTCAGTGTGTGTTTACCTCTTAGCTGCTCGGCTAATCATTGCGGTTCCACCGGATTTAATAATGATTCATAGAAAAAGCAAGAAAACTTGTTTGTGTTAAACAAACCCTGACTCACGTCTCCATGTTGTTGAGGTGAAGGGTTCATTACTGGGAGATTATGATGTGATGGAAAATAAGGGTTTGATATTATTAAAAACGTCAGCATGACACGAGCCTGAAGAAGGACACCCTTCGTCACTCAGCGCTGAGCTTCTCTTCTTCTGGAGCCGGAGCCGCGCTGCCGTTGTTGCTCTCCGTCTTCCTGTCTTTCTTTAAAGGAAACCCATTCGTCTTGATAAAAAAGATGGCGTCTGCCAAAAACATCCCTGTTGCCAGGAAGCCGAATGCCTGGAGGAAGAGTAGGAGGAAAAACATTCTGAAATCCTGATGTGTGGGAAGAAACAAAACAAGACGAAGAGGCAGTAAAGACGGTGCTCAGAAAAAGAGGGAGGGAGTGAGCGAGGCAAAGGTGAGGGAAGGAGGAAAGGAAGGAAGGAGGAAAGGAAGGAAGGAAGGAGGGATAGAGGGATGGATGGAAGGAGGCAAGGAAGGAAGGAAGGAGGGATAGAGGGATGGAAGGAAGGAGGCAAGGAAGGAAGGAAGGAGGGAGGGAAGGAAGGAAGGAGGGATGGAGGGAAGGAGGGATAGAGGGATGGAGGGAAGGAGGGAAGGATGAAAGGAAGGAAGGAAGGAAGGAAGGAAGGAAGGAAGGAAGGAAGGAGGGAAGGAAGGATAGAGGGATGGAGGGAAGGAGGGATAGAGGGATGGAGGGAAGGAAGGAAGGAAGGAAGGAAGGAAGGAAGGAAGGAAGGAAGGAAGGAAGGAAGGAAGGAAGGAAGGAAGGAAGGAAGGAAGGAAGGAAGGAAGGAGACGTCGGTACCACAGCTGCTCTCTCCACTGTCGTCCCACTGTTTGAAGCAAACACGATGGAGGAGATGAGGAACAGCACAAAGACGCCAGAGGTGTAGACAAAGTCCTGCAGAACACAAGGTCACACACAGATCAGTTGATCAGGTTAGTGGTCGCCATGGTGGCGCTTCGTGGCAGAAGGACGGGGAACAGTCACAGACAGCAGGTGGGGAACAGCTGATGTGGACTGCACTGGAGGAGCAGCTCTTACCAGAGAGGCCCAGCAGCTGATTCCCACTTTGGTGTGCAGTGTGGTGGAGAGGAGGATGAGGAGCAGCAGCGTGAAGAGGAAGGCTGTACAACTGACAAACTCAAAGAAGTAGAGCGGGCCGCAGCTGATGCAGCTTTTGATGACTTCCTCCAGGACGAAGGCCACGAAGGACAGGAGCTGAGGAGGCAAAGCGACAGTTACAGGCTGGAAACATTATGAGGCCAATAATCAGCAGCAGACTGCTGCACAGCCATCACACCACACAACACGGCACTGCAGGGACACAATCGTCACAATCCGTTGTTGTGCTGTGTCTCAGGTCTCCAAGTTGTAAATTGATTTGCACTTGTTTCACAGGTATTACTGGTGTTTTATCGTTTCTTCTCCTTGTCCTGTCAACTGTCACGCTGCTGCTAAAAACACAGAAATTTCCCCATTGTGGGATCAATGATGTGACCCTAAACATGACAACAGTCAGGGTCAGTGAAACCATGCACTGCTGCTGGTACTGACCCAAACCCGCCTCACGAGACTCATGACCTCATCAGACTGATTCTTGTTGGCTCATCAGGAGCCCAGAGCTGGACCCGGACATCTCTAACTGCAGCAGGGTCCGACTATCAGAGTTACACAAACACACAGTAAAGCAGAAGTCCACCCACACTCAGCACCAACGCTTCCTCTAAGAACTAAAGCACTGATGAAAACGAACACATGGGTGCGCAGAGAGCAGGCAAAAACCACTGAGCGGCTCAGTGAATCAGGAGCTGATCCCAGATCAGTGTGTGTGATGAACAGCTTCACAGCAGCGAGTGGAGCCCAAACCTGGAAGTGATGCCACCGAGCCACACAATGGACCATCTGACAGCACGCCCAGCAGCAGGGCGCCGGGTCATCTGTAACGCAACAGAGCAAAGGGCGGAACCGGGCCGGATGCAGCCCTCACTCCTCAGTTAACTGTTGCGACATTAGAGAGTCAAATCTGCTGACGACAGCTCTCTGCTCCCCAACCGACATCCACAACAGTTTCACTTCCCAGTGAGCACACACACGGGTCACACACACACACGCCTGCACACGCATGCGCGCACACACACACGCAGGTCACGCACACACACACACGGGTCACGCACGCACACACACACACGGGTCACGCACGCACACACACACACACGGGTCACGCACGCACACACACACACGGGTCACGCACGCACACGGGTCACGCACGCACACGGGTCACGCACGCACACGGGTCAGACACAGAGGTCAGACACACGGGTCACACACACACACACACACACGGGTCACGCACACACACACACACGGGTCACGCACGCACACGGGTCCCGCACGCACACGGGTCACGCACGCGCACGGGTCAGACACAGGGGTCACACACACACACACACACACACACACACACACACGCCTGCACACGCGCACACACACACGCATGCGCGCACACACACGCGCAGGTCACGCACACACACGGGTCACGCACGCACACACACGGGTCACGCACGCACACACACGGGTCACGCACGCACACACACACACGGGTCACGCACGCACACGGGTCACGCACGCACACAGGTCAGACACAGAGGTCAGACACACGGGTCAGACACAGGGGTCACACACACACACACACACGGGTCACGCACGCACACGCCTGCACGCACACGCACACACACACACGCATGCGCGCACACACACTTGCAGGTCACGCACACACACGGGTCACGCACGCACACACACACACGGGTCACGCATGCACACAGGTCACACAGAGGTCAGACACACGGGTCAGACACAGGGGTCAGACACACACACACACACACACACACACACGCCTGCACGCGCGCACACACACGCACGCGCGCACACACACACGCGCAGGTCACGCACACACACACACGGGTCACGCACGCACACACGCACACGGGTCACGCACGCACGCACGCACACGGGTCACGCACGCACGCACGCACACGGGTCACGCACGCACGCACGCACACGGGTCACGCACGCACGCACGCACACGGGTCACGCACGCACACACACGGGTCACGCACGCACACACGCACACGGGTCAGACACAGGGGTCACACGCACGCACACACGGGTCACGCACGCACACACGGGTCACGCACGCACACACGGGTCACGCACGCACACACGGGTCACGCACGCACACACGCACACGGGTCACGCACGCACACACGCACACGGGTCACGCACGCACACACGCACACGGGTCACGCACGCACACACGCACACGGGTCACGCACGCACACACACACACACACACACACACACACACACACACACACACACACACACACACACACACACACACACACACACACACACACACACACACACACACACACACCAGAGGAGCCAAAGTGAACACTGGCCTCGTCATTGGCCTGAAGAAAAGAGCACAGCTGACTGTGAACAGACAGGAATGAAGCACAGCTCACATTAGAGTCACATCCTTCAATCGGGGTCCAAACAATTTGCAACATGGACGTAGGAAGATTCAATCTGAAGCACGAAGCTTCAGTCCAGCATCTACTCTCAAACGTCCTGATCCGGGTCCGGTCAGTCTCCAGCTCTGACATGAATCTGACAGACTCAGCAGCAGCAAACGTGACCTCTGAGCTTCAGTCCAGAGTGTGATTTACAGCCCAGAGCCTGGTTTACGGTCCTGCTCACTTATTCAATGAAGATAATCTATCAGCTCAAAAAAGAAAGTGTCACCGAACTCACCACTTCACCAATTTTGAATATGAAGCGGGTCGTTTGCAGAAGTTCTGAAGGGACCGTGAAGCAGGAGGTTTTGGGGTTCGGGATCGTCGTCTGGGAATAAACTTCTTTTGCAGCCATGATGGAACTGAAACACAGAGAGTCCAGTTAGACACGTGCCAGCTTTGTTCCCTGGTCAGAACCGCTTGTTCTTGGACTCAACCCTAACAGTGAGTCAGATCAAGAACCTGCAGTGAAAGGTACGGTTCTGCAGCAGCATCTAATGGAGGGTCGTTATTTAAACGCGGTTCTGGTTTCGGTTTGAGTTCAGTGAAGAGTGGGCCTTTCCACAAACCTGCAACGAGCGTGTAGTTTAGTTAATGGCGGTGACGTCAGAGTAAAAGTAAAACACGCAGGTGAGCTGTGGCTGTTATGGATCAGCTGTGAGCGAAAGGTTCCGGCTCATACTAGGGCGGAACACGACCCACTGGACCTTTAGCTACACTTTACATTAACACGGGATCGGAGTGGATTTAAACGCAGAATCGTAGCTTCAAGTGGAGAAAGGCAAGAAAGCGACAACAGGAAGTGAATCAACGCCAGCAGAAGGTTAAAAAGACCAACCTTCGGCTGAAAACTCACCGTTTCGTTGATCTGCGCACTTCACGACAACTTCTGGCTTTGTTTCTCTAACTTCCGCGTCTCCTCCTCTGTGTGTGTGTGTGTGTGTGTGTGTGTGTTCGTGCGTGCGTGCGTGCGTATGTGTGTGTCCGTCCCACTCGTGCTTCTTCTTCTGCTGCTTATAGACGGTTCGAGGCTCGGTACCGCCCCCCTCTGGACCGTTCTGTATTATTATATTATTATTTTTTCTGTGTTCAGAAAATGAGGAGCCCCGTCAATACACTGCAGTTCGTATACTAACATGATCTGATAATGACCCTTCATATAATTGCATTTAATAATCATCTGGGAGTTTGCTTTTAATCATGAAATAGTTTTGACCTTTGACCTCCATCCTCCCTTTGTGGCTCCAAAACTGCGAATCATGTCTCGTATTTGTGTCTGTATTCTCCATAACCTGCACCTCCTGCTGCCTGCCTGCAGGGGGCGCTGCAGCCTGCTCCTTCGCTCTTCCTCCTCCTCCTCCTCCTCCTCTCTGTGGTTTGTGCGAGGCTTCCCGCTCTACAAAAGCTGAGGAGCGGCGCGACGCTGCACAGGCTCTGTAGAAACCGGAGGGAGAGGAGGATGCTGGTGGTCGTGGTCAGAGTGGAGCTGATCTCAGTTCAGTCCGTCTGAGCTGAAACTGGAAACTTTCTGGTGCTTTTCTGGAGGTTCTTCGTCTCCTTCTTCCTTTTCATGCACCTGTGAGCAGGTAAGCACTGACTCTCTTCACCGTCTGCTTTGCAGCTCAGAGCTCAGACGCTGGTGCTGATGCTGATATCTGGGGCTGTGATGCTGCAGGTTCTGGTGGATCCGGCTGAGGGTTTGGTTTTCATGCTTTTTTCCATTCTTTTCCCGCGCTACAGGTCTCACACTGGCTCGGCTTCTTTTTCAGCTCTCTGCCTTTGCTTTCAGCCACACACAAAAAACTTGTTTTGTACGTTTTCCAGAACCATTGGTTCCGGTGCTTAGTTCTCTGCTCCCAAAGTGATGATGAAGTGCTGGGCCTGGGTCCGTGTGTGTGTTGAAGGAAACCGGCTTCTCCAGTCTGTTTTGTGTGCGCTGGTTCTCTGCTGGGAAATTAGTGCCTCAGGTTTGTTTGTGTTAATGTGAGTGAACACAACAAACTGGCTGACTGGAAACGACCAAATCTGCTTCTAAAAAAAGAAAGATCTGTTTGTCTGGATACGATGGAAACCTCCACTACAACTTCCTGAACAGGGTCGGTTTCCGTTCTCATGTGAAACGTGCAGATGAATAATTAAACTCTGAATAAAACATGCTGACAATGTGCTGATGTTTAGCTTAATGCAAAGTCCTGATTAAAACTAGCTGCAGTTCTTCAGGTGGAACCAGGTTCTGGTTCTGGTTTAGCACGATGCCGTCCATCACAGCTCCTCTGTAGTATGAGCAGCTGGGGCTGTGTTCTGGGTTTCTGACGGTTGCTGGGACTGTCTCGGACCCGGTCCACTGTGCTGGGATCAGGGCTTTCCGTTCCTTCAGTGTTTCTGTTGTTCAGCACAAACATCTCCTTTCTCCTGCATTATGAATGATGAATCCTGTTGTTGTTGTGCAGGAGCTTCTTAATCTGAGGTTGGATCCATCTGTCGCTGAGTGAGAAGCTACGTAAGGGCTTCACGGCACCAACGGCTGATGATGAGCTAACAACCGTGACCCGGTTCCTACCCGGTCCACAGGTGCCGTTGGTTCAGGCTGAACGTTTGAAATCCTCAAGATTCGGTTCATCCAACCTGACGGTGGAGGTGAAATGTTCTGCTGAGACTCACTAATAACAGATTCAGGTGTTTTCAGGGTCATTACAGCCACTAATAGAATAGAATAGAATAGAATAGAATAGAATAGAATAGAATAGAATAGAATTACTTTATTGATCCCTGAGGGAAATTACTTTTGTCCCAGATGCTCAATGCAACATGCACATATAAATCAGACCATATAAAATCTGACATATAGATGTAGAAATAGAATATATATATATATATATATATATATATATATATATATATATATATATATATATATATATATATATATATATATATATATATATATATATATAAAGTTACAATATGGTTATGAAAGAATGGTGGTGTCTGATCACAGAGATCTCAGAGGGATGTCAGAACCGAGCTCAGACCTGATCCTAGAAACAGGAAGCAAAGCACAGGACCACCCAGTGGACCACACGTGTCAGTAACCACTCACATATTCACTAACTCCAACTCGACCCAGTCGTGTGGCTTCAGGGTCCCGCCCATGATGGAGCCACTGGTCCGAACGAGGAGGATGTTTTACTGTAGAGTCCATTGAGTGGACCAGTCCTGCAGCCGTGGGTTCATCAGATCCGACTGCTGCTGACGAGAAAATGGAGGCAGATGAGTGATGGTGAATGTGAGATCAGTAGATGAGGTCCAAAGACACACGTTTGAGTCACGAAACGGACGAGAAGTCGTAGCTGCTGTAGATCTGTGCATAAAACCTGATTGGGTCCGTCTGAGTCTGACTGGTGCCGTCAAATACAGTTAATGTGTTAAACTGATGTTATTCTGATAATTACAGTAAGACCTGTTCAGTGGAGCGTCAACGCTGGCATCCAATTAAAATATGTAAATTAGCATGATCCTGTAGAGTTAGCGATTGGACTGAGACCAAGGTACTGAACCCCCCACCGGGTCCAGCGGGTCCTGAGGTCCGGGATCACAGCGGAGGCCATGTATCAGATACAAAATGCCAAAATTTTGATGCACAGAAAACACAAAGATCTGCCAACAAGCCAGAACCAAAACGGACTGAACCTCACTGAAACAGGAGCAGACAGACGCGGGACTCTGAATTAGCTGTTGACCCCTTTCCTTTTCCCTGCAGACTTCCGGTCCCGCCTCCATCATGAGCGACATCTACGAGTCGGCGGCCAACTCTCTGGGATTGTTCAGCAGCCCCTGTCTGACCAAGGTGGAGCTACGTGTCACCTGTAAGGGCATCTCAGACCGGGACGCGCTGTCCAAACCCGACCCCTGCATCGTCCTCAACATGAAGTCACACGGGCAGTGGATGGAGGTATGTTGCCATAGCAACCGGACCTCATGGTTTTACACGTTGATACCAGGTGTTGGCTCAGAGCTGCCACTAGACCCGGGCTTGAGGGAGAACCTAGATCTACTCTGTAGGTTCCTACAGACGTTCCAGTTCTCAGCGCTGGATTAATCGCAACCTCGTCTCATTCTCAGTGGAACATCAGCTGATCCTTAAATGGTTGTTTATCAGGCTGCAACCAATCAATGACGCCTTTGGAGGAAAACTAACTAATTATTTTTAATTAGTGCTGAGTCCAGTAAAGGCAGACAGGGTGAATCCTAGAGAAGAACACAGGAGCTGAGCGGGGCTAAACAGAGGTGTGAGGGGGTGAAGGTCAGAGGTCATAGGTCATGAGGCCCCTTCCTGTTGCTGCGTGGGCTTGGCTTAGCAGCACACGCTGCGCTTCCTGGTTGTTGCAGACCTGCTTTCTGCTGCCCCACTTTGCGTCTGGTATTTTTAGCTGTTTGCTCTGAGGTTGAGAAGCGGATGAAGCGTCCACATGGACACAAGCGTCCGATTCACGCCTTCAGTTTGCTCTCGGCCCACTTTCATCTGCACTTCTCTCTTCATGTTGTGCGACTTTACTCCAGCCTGGTGTCAACCGGGTCCCAGCAGTGATGGAGACTCAGGGAACCTCACTCACTGTGTGACAAATAAGACCAACACCTGAGTCAGAGAGCTGAGTGCCGTCTCAGCCGACGTCTGCCTCCAGATCACAGGAAGCAGAACCAACACACCAAGTCCAGCAGCTGAGGACGAAATTCACTGTCTGCGCTGATCTGGAGACGCGAGCCGGGCCGTGCCCCACAGATCAGCTGCTCGAGCCTCTAGCCTCTCCAATACATTGTTTATGATCAGACCCCATGTTGTGGAAATTTCCCATAAAGAGGCAGATGAGAGAGTTGTCTTTTGT
>NC_040896.2:5054286-5120391 GCF_900634795.4 Betta splendens | reverse complement strand
CCTCCCTTCCTCTTACCGCTGTTCTCCGTTCTGTCCGCACGTAGCAGATGAAAATTGTCCAGTGCGACAGTCGAGTCCGGGATGAGTGACGTCAGCCAGGTCTCCGTGAACAGCAGGACGCAGCTCGTTCTGTACTCCGGCTGGTACCGTGTAATGGTCATGTTCTGATGCCAGGATACTGTCAAACAGGTCAATACACCCTAAAAGCATAGTTGCATATGTCGTGGTTTAAACTAGTTTTCTTATGGCCTGACAAGCTCAAAAATGATGTTTTAGTGTTTCTGCATTGGTTCCATCAGAACAGCCTCTAATGGTCATGTTCTGATGCCAGGATACTGTCAAACAGGTCAATAAACCCTAAAAGCATAGTTGCATATGCCGTGGTTTAAACTAGTTTTCTTATGGCCTGACAAGCTCAAAAACGATGTTTTAGTGTTTCTGCATTGGTTTCCATCAGAACAGCCTCTAATGGTCAAGTTCTGTGGCTAGGATACTGTCAAACAGGTCAATACACCCTAAAAGCATAGTTGCATATGCCGTGGTTTAAACTAGTTTTCTTATGGCCTGACAAGCTCAAAAACGATGTTTTAGTATTTCTGCATTGGTTTCCATCAGAACAGCCTCTAATGGTCATGTTCTGATGCTAGGATACTGTCAAACAGGTCAATACACCCTAAAAGCATAGTTGCATATGCCGTGGTTTAAACTAGTTTTCTTATGGCCTGACAAGCTCAAAAATGATGTTTTAGTGTTTCTGCATTGGTTGCATTCAGAACAGCCTCTACTGGTCACGTGTTGATGCCAGGCTACTTTAAAACAGCTCAGTACACCCTAAAAGCATAGTTGCATATGCCGTGGTTTAAACTAGTTTCTTATGGCCTGACAAGCTCAAAAACAATGTTTTAGTGTTTCTGCATTGGTTTCCATCAGAACAGCCTCTAATGGTCATGTTCTGATGCTAGGATACTGTCAAACAGGTCAATACACCCTAAAAGCATAGTTGCATATGCCGTGGTTTAAACTAGTTTCTTATGGCCTGACAAGCTCAAAAATGATGTTTTAGTGTTTCTGCATTGGTTGCATTCAGAACAGCCTCTACTGGTCACGTGTTGATGCCAGGCTACTTTAAAACAGCTCAGTACACCATAAAAGCACAGTTGCAAATGTTGAGGTTTAAACTAGTTTTCTTTTGGCCTGAAAAGCTCAAAAACGAGGTTTTCTTGTTTCTGCATTGGTTTCCATCAGAACAGCCTCTAATGGTCATGTTCTGATGCTAGGATACTGTCAAACAGGTCAATACACCCTAAAAGCATAGTTGCATATGCCGTGGTTTAAACTAGTTTTCTTATGGCCTGACAAGCTCAAAAACGATGTTTTAGTGTTTCTGCATTGGTTTCCATCAGAACAGCCTCTAATGGTCATGTTCTGATGCTAGGATACTGTCAAACAGGTCAATACACCCTAAAAGCATAGTTGCATATGCCGTGGTTTAAATTAGTTTTTTTATGGCCTGACAAGCTCAAAAATGATGTTTTAGTGTTACTTTCTGCATTGGTTGCATTCAGAACAGCCTCTACTGGTCACGTGTTGATGCCAGGCTACTTTAAAACAGCTCAGTACACCCTAAAAGCATAGTTGCATATGCCGTGGTTTAAACTAGTTTCTTATGGCCTGACAAGCTCAAAAATTATGTTTTAGTGTTTCTGCATTGGTTTCCATCAGAACAGCCTCTACTGGTCATTATCTGATGCCAGGATGCTGTCAAACAGGTCAATACACCCTAAAAGCATAGATGCATATGCCGTGGTTTAAACTAGTTTTCCTATGGCCTGAAAATCTCAAAAACGAGGTTTTATTGTTTTTGCATTGGTTTCCATCAGAACAGCCTCTAATGGTCATGTTCTGATGCCAGGATACTGTCAAACAGGTCAATACACCCTAAAAGCATAGTTGCATATGCCGTGGTTTAAACTAGTTTTCTTATGGCCTGACAAGCTCAAAAAAGATGTTTTAGTGTTTCTGCATTGGTTTCCATCAGAACAGCCTCTAATGGTCATGTTCTGATGCTAGGATACTGTCAAACAGGTAAATACACCCTAAAAGCATAGTTGCAGATGCCGTGGTTTAAACTAGTTTTCTTATGGCCTGACAAGCTCAAAAACGATGTTTTAGTGTTTCTGCATTGGTTTCCATCAGAACAGCCTCTAATGGTCATGTTCTGATGCCAGGATACTGTCAAACAGCTCAGTACACCCTAAAAGCATAGTTGCATATGCCGTGGTTTAAACTAGTTTTCTTATGGCCTGAAAATCTCAAAAACTAGGTTTTATTGTTTCTGCATTGGTTTCCGTCAGAACAGCCTCTAATGGTCATGTTCTGATGCCAGGATACTGTCAAACAGGTCCTAAAAGCATAGTTGCATATGCCGTGGTTTAAACTAGTTTTCTTATGGCCTGACAAGCTCAAAAATGATGTTTTAGTGTTTCTGCATTGGTTGCATTCAGAACAGCCCCTACTGGTCACGTGTTGATGCCAGGCTACTTTAAAACAGCTCAGTACACCCTAAAAGCATAGTTGCATATGCCGTGGTTTAAACTAGTTTTCTTATGGCCTGACAAGCTCAAAAATGATGTTTTATTGTCTCTGCAGTGGTTGCATTCAGAACAGCCCCTACTGGTCACGTGTTGATGCCAGGCTACTTTAAAACAGCTCAGTACACCCTAAAAGCATAGTTGCATATGCCGTGGTTTAAACTAGTTTTCTTATGGCCTGACAAGCTCAAAAATGATGTTTTAGTGTTTCTGCATTGGTTGCATTCAGAACAGCCTCTACTGGTCACGTGTTGATGCCAGGCTACTTTAAAACAGCTCAGTACACCATAAAAGCACAGTTGCAAATGTTGAGGTTTAAACTAGTTTTCTTTTGGCCAGAAAAGCTCAAAAACGATGTTTTAGTGTTTCTGCATTGGTTGCATTCAGAACAGCCTCTACTGGTCACGTTTTGATGCCAGGCTACTTTAAAACAGCTCAATACACCATAAAAGCACAGTTGCATATGCCGTGGTTTAATTTAGTGTTCTTATGACCTGACAAGCTCAAAAAAGATGTTTTAGTGTTTCTGCATTGGTTTCCATCAGAACAGCCTCTAATGGTCATGTTCTGATGCTAGGATACTGTCAAACAGGTCAATACACCCTAAAAGCATAGTTGCATATGCCGTGGTTTAAACTAGTTTTCTTATGGCCTGACAAGCTCAAAAACGATGTTTTATTGTTTCTGCATTGGTTTCCATCAGAACAGCCTCTAATGGTCATGTTCTGATGCCAGGATACTGTCAAACAGCTCAGTACACCCTAAAAGCATAGTTGCATATGCCGTGGTTTAAACTAGTTTTCTTATGGCCTGACAAGCTCAAAAACGAGGTTTTATTGTTTCTGCATTGGTTTCCATCAGAACAGCCTCTAATGGTCATGTTCTGATGCCAGGATACTGTCAAACAGGTCCTAAAAGCATAGTTGCAAATGCCGTGGTTTAAACTAGTTTTCTTATGGCCTGACAAGCTCAAAAATGATGTTTTAGTGTTTCTGCATTGGTTTCCATCAGAACAGCCTCTAATGGTCATGTTCTGATGCCAGGATACTGTCAAACAGGTCAATACACCCTAAAAGCATAGTTGCATATGCCGTGGTTTAAACTAGTTTTCTTATGGCCTGACAAGCTCAAAAATGATGTTTTAGTGTTTCTGCATTGGTTGCATTCAGAACAGCCCCTACTGGTCACGTGTTGATGCCAGGCTACTTTAAAACAGCTCAGTACACCCTAAAAGCATAGTTGCATATGCCGTGGTTTAAACTAGTTTTCTTATGGCCTGACAAGCTCAAAAATGATGTTTTAGTGTTTCTGCATTGGTTGCATTCAGAACAGCCCCTACTGGTCACATGTTGATGCCAGGCTACTTTAAAACAGCTCAGTACACCCTAAAAGCATAGTTGCATATGCCGTGGTTTAAACTAGTTTTTCTTATGGCCTGACAAGCTCAAAAAAAAATGTTTTAGTGTTTCTGCATTGGTTGCATTCAGAACAGCCTCTACTGGTCACGTGTTGATGCCAGGCTACTTTAAAACAGCTCAGTACACCATAAAAGCACAGTTGCAAATGTTGAGGTTTAAACTAGTTTTCTTTTGGCCAGAAAAGCTCAAAAACGATGTTTTAGTGTTTCTGCATTGGTTTCCATCAGAACAGCCTCTAATGGTCATGTTCTGATGCCAGGATACTGTCAAACAGGTCAATACACCCTAAAAGCATAGATGCATATGCCGTGGTTTAAATTAGTTTTCTTATAGCCTGAAAATCTCAAAAACCATGTTTTATTGTTTCAGCATTGGTTTCCACTAGAACAGCCTCTACTGGACATGTTTTGATGCCAGGCTACTTTAAAACAGCTCAATACACCATAAAAGCACAGTTGCATATGCCGTGGTTTAAACTAGTGTTCTTATGACCTGAAAAGCTAATAAACGATGTTTTAGTGTTTATGCATTGGTTTATAATATTACAGCTTAAGATGGTCATGTTCTGATGCCAGAATACTGTCAAACAGCTCAATGCATCCTAAATGTACAGTTGCATATGTCTTGGCTTAAACTAGTGTTCTTATGACCTGAAAAGCTAATAAACGATGTTTTAGTGTTTATGCATTGGTTTCTAACATTACAGCTTAAGATGGTCATGTTCTGATGCCAGGCAACTTTAAAACAGCTCAATACACCAGAAAAGCACAGTTGTAGATGCTGTGGTTTAAACTAGTGTCCTCTTGGCCTGAAAAGCTCAAAAACGATGTTTTAGTGTTTCTGCATTGAATTCCATTAAAACAGCTTCTAATGGTCATGTTCTGATGCCAGGATACTGTCAAACAGCTCAATACACCCTAAAAGCATAGTTGCATATGCCGTGGTTTAAACTAGTTTTCTTCTGGCCTGACAAGCTCAAAAACGATGTTTTAGTGTTTCTGCATTGGTTGCATTCAGAACAGCCTCTACTGGTCACGTGTTGATGCCAGGCTACTTTAAAACAGCTAAGTACACCATAAAATTACAGTTGCAAATGTTGAGGTTTAAACTAGTTTTCTTTTGGCTAGAAAAGCTCAAAAACGATGTTTTATTGTTTCTGCATTGGTTTCCATCAGAACAGCCTCTAACGGTCATGTTCTGATGCCGGGATACTGTCAAACAGGTCAATACACCCTAAAAGCATAGTTGCATATGCCGTGGTTTAAATTAGTTTTCTTATGGCCTGACAAGCTCAAAAACGATGTTTTAGTGTTTTCTGCATTGACTTCCATCAGATCAGCCTCCAATGGTCATGTTCTGATGCCAGAATACTGTCAAAAAGCTCAGTACACCATAAAAGCATAGTTGCAAATGATGAGGTTTAAAACTAGTTTTCTTACGGCCTGAATATCTAAAAAACAATGTTTTAGTGTTTCTGCATTGGTTTCCATCAGAACGGCCTCTAATGGTCATGTTCTGATGCCAGGATACTGTCAAACAGCTCAGTACACACCATAAAAGCATAATTGCATATTCCGTGGTTTAAACTAGTTTTCTTATGGCCTGACAAGCTCAAAAACGATGTTTTAGTGTTTGTGCATTGACTTCCATCAGAACAGCCTCTAATGATCATGTTCTGATGCTAGGATACTGTCAAACAGGTCAATACACCATAAAAGCGCAGTTGCAAAGGTCGAGTTTTAAACTAGTTTTCTTATAGCCTGAAAAACTCAAAAACGATGTTTTAGTGTTTATGCATTGGTTTCTAACATTACAGCCTCTACTGGTCATGTCTTGATGCCAGGCTACTTTAAAACAGCCCAGTACACCATAAAAGCACAGTTGCAAATCTTGAGGTTTAAACTAGTTTTCTTATGGCCTGAAAAACTCAAAAACGATGTTTTAGTGTTTATGCATTGGTTTCTAACATTACAGCCTCTACTGGTCATGTCTTGATGCCAGGCAACTTTAAAACAGCTCAATACACCATAAAAGCACAGTTGCAAATCTTGAGGTTTAAACTAGTTTTCTTATGGCCTGAAAATCTCAACAACAATGTTTTAGTGTTTCTGCATTGGTTTCCACCTGAACAGCCTCTAATGGTAATGTTTTGATGCCAGAATACTGTCAAACAGCTCAATGCATCCTAAATGTACAGTTGCATATGTCTTGGCTTAAACTAGTGTTCTTATCACCTGAAAAGCTCAAAAACGATGTTTTAGTGTTTATGCATTGGTTTCCACCTGAACAGCCTCTAATGGTCATGTTCTGATGCCAGGCAACTTTAAAACAGCTCAGTACACCCTAAAAGCATAGTTGCATATGCCGTGGTTTAAACTAGTTTTTCTTATGGCCTGACAAGCTCAAAAAAAAATGTTTTAGTGTTTCTGCATTGGTTGCATTCAGAACAGCCTCTACTGGTCACGTGTTGATGCCAGGCTACTTTAAAAAAGCTCAGTACACCATAAAAGCACAGTTGCACATGTTGAGGTTTAAACTAGTTTTCTTTTGGCCAGAAAAGCTCAAAAACGATGTTTTAGTGTTTCTGCATTGGTTTCCATCAGAACAGCCTCTAATGGTCATGTTCTGATGCCAGGATACTGTCAAACAGGTCAATACACCCTAAAAGCATAGATGCATATGCCATGGTTTAAATTAGTTTTCTTATAGCCTGAAAATCTCAAAAACCATGTTTTATTGTTTCAGCATTGGTTTCCACTAGAACAGCCTCTACTGGACTAGTTTTGATGCCAGGCTACTTTAAAACAGCTCAATACACCATAAAAGCACAGTTGCATATGCCGTGGTTTAATTTAGTGTTCTTATGACCTGAAAAGCTAATAAACGATGTTTTAGTGTTTATGCATTGGTTTATAATATTACAGCTTAAGATGGTCATGTTCTGATGCCAGAATACTGTCAAACAGCTCAATGCATCCTAAATGTACAGTTGCATATGTCTTGGCTTAAACTAGTGTTCTTATGACCTGAAAAGCTAATAAACGATGTTTTAGTGTTTATGTATTGGTTTCTAACATTACAGCTTAAGATGGTCATGTTCTGATGCCAGGCAACTTTAAAACAGCTCAATACACCATAAAAGCTCCATTGCAGATGCTGTGGTTTAAACTAGTTTCCTTTTGGCCTGAAAAGCTCAAAAACGATGTTTTAGTGTTTCTGCATTGGTTTCCATCAGAACAGCCTCTAATGGTCATGTTCTGATGCCAGGATACTGTCAAACAGCTCAGTACACCATAAAAGCATAGTTGCATATTCCGTGGTTTAAACTAGTTTTCTTATGGCCTGACAAGCTCAAAAATGATGTTTTAGTGTTTATGCATTGGTTGCATTCAGAACAGCCTCTACTGGTCACGTGTTGATGCCAGGCTACTTTAAAACAGCTAAGTACACCATAAAATTACAGTTGCAAATGTTGAGGTTTAAACTAGTTTTCTTTTGGCTAGAAAAGCTCAAAAACGATGTTTTATTGTTTCTGCATTGGTTTCCATCAGAACAGCCTCTAACGGTCATGTTCTGATGCCGGGATACTGTCAAACAGGTCAATACACCCTAAAAGCATAGTTGCATATGCCGTGGTTTAAATTAGTTTTCTTATGGCCTGACAAGCTCAAAAACGATGTTTTAGTGTTTCTGCATTGACTTCCATCAGATCAGCCTCCAATGGTCATGTTCTGATGCCAGAATACTGTCAAAAAGCTCAGTACACCATAAAAGCATAGTTGCAAATGATGAGGTTTAAACTAGTTTTCTTACGGCCTGAATATCTAAAAAACAATGTTTTAGTGTTTCTGCATTGGTTTCCATCAGAACGGCCTCTAATGGTCATGTTCTGATGCCAGGATACTGTCAAACAGCTCAGTACACCATAAAAGCATAATTGCATATTCCGTGGTTTAAACTAGTTTTCTTATGGCCTGACAAGCTCAAAAACGATGTTTTAGTGTTTGTGCATTGACTTCCATCAGAACAGCCTCTAATGATCATGTTCTGATGCTAGGATACTGTCAAACAGGTCAATACACCATAAAAGCGCAGTTGCAAAGGTCGAGTTTTAAACTAGTTTTCTTATAGCCTGAAAAACTCAAAAACGATGTTTTAGTGTTTATGCATTGGTTTCTAACATTACAGCCTCTACTGGTCATGTCTTGATGCCAGGCTACTTTAAAACAGCCCAGTACACCATAAAAGCACAGTTGCAAATCTTGAGGTTTAAACTAGTTTTCTTATGGCCTGAAAAACTCAAAAACGATGTTTTAGTGTTTATGCATTGGTTTCTAACACAACAGCTTATAATAGCCATGTTCTGATGTCAAGCTACTTTAAGACAGCTCAATACACCCTAAAAGCACAGTTGCAGATGCTGTGGTTCAAACTAGTTTCCTTTTGGCCTGAAAAGCTCAAAAACAATGTTTTAGTGTTTCTGCACTGGTTTCTAACATTACAGTCTATGATGGTCATGCCTTGGTTGATTGTAATGGAAAAATTTTACCTTAGTGCTGTTTCTTATCCAACACACTCGTTATGTGTTGGTTAGGTGCAATAATGAACATTCTTACACAAACAAATAATCTCTTGTGCCCTGACGTATATCAAGTCTAAACATCTGATGTTTCATTTGACTTACTAATAATTTATGATATATGTTTGTCTTTTACACCTGGACTCTGGCTCCATCCTATCTGACTCCCCACCAGACCCAGGGCTGGTAAAGCGAATGCATCTTGTCTTGGAAGCTCGGTGTTCCTTCCTTTGGATAACAAGACATGACGATGCAGAAGTGAGAAAGCAAACATTCTCACTCACAGCGAGATAAAGTGGCACAAACATTTCCATTGCTGCAGAGAGACATTCCACCAGAGCCAGAGTAATGGGTTAAAAGGCAGAAGCAACTTGAGGATCGTGGGCTCTTTGCATCACACCTTCGTGGTGTGTGCACTGATCTCCCCAGCTGGTTTTAGGTTTGTTGATGTGCACGATCAACATCCATGCTTTTTATTTGCTTTCCCCATTATTTTTATTTTCTGTTGCCAAGCTACTGTAAGACAGCTCAATACACCCTAAAAGCACAGTTGCAAGTGTTGTGGTTCAAACTAGTATTCTTATAGCTGAAACGCTCCAAAACGATGTTTAAGTGGTTTAAACTTGTGTTCTTATGGCCTGAAAATGTCCAAAACAATGTTTTAGTGTTTCTGCATTGGTTTCTAACATTACAGCTTGTAATGGTCGTGCCGTGGTTTAAACTAGTGTTCTTATGGCCTAAAAAGCTCCAAAACGATGTTTTAGTGTTTCTGCATTGGTTTCTTACATTACGGCTTATAATGGTCATGTTCTGAGGCCAAGCTGCTGTAAGACAGCTTAATATACCGTAAAAGCACAGTTGCAAGTGCCGTGGTTCAAACTTTTAAACTAGTCTTTTTATGACCTGAAAGCTCCAAAATGATGTTTTAGTGTTTCTGCATTGGTTACTAACATTACGGCTTATATTGGTCGTGCCGTGGTTTAAACTAGTGTTCCTATGGCCTAAAAAGCTCCAAAACGATGTTTTAGTGTTTCTGCATTGGTTTCTTACATTACGGCTAATAATGGACATGTTCTGATGCCAAGGTACTGTAAGACAGCTCAATACACCCTAAAAGCAAAGTTGCAAGTGTTGTGGTTTAAACTAGTGTTCTTACAGCCTGAAACGCTCCAGAACGATGTTTTAGTGTTACTGCATTGGTTTTTAACATTACAGCTTATAATAGCCATGTTCTGATGCCAAGCTACTGTAAGACAGCTCAATACACCCTAAGAGCACAGTTGCAAGTGCTGTGGTTTAAACTAGTCTCCTTATGGCCTGAAAAGCTCCAAAACGATGTCTTAGTGTTTCTGCATTGGTTTCTAACATTAGAGCTTATATTGGTCATGTTCTGATGCCAAGCTGATGTAAGACAGCTCAATGCACCCTAAAAGCACAGTTGCAATTGCTGTGGTTTAAACTAGGCTTCTTATGGCCTGAAAAGGTCCAAAACAATGTTTTAGTAGTTAATGTTTTTTTGCATTGGTTTCTAACATTACAGCTTATAATGGTCATGCCGTGGTTTAACCTAGTCTTCTTATGGCCTGTAAAGCTCCAAAACAATGTTTTAGTGTTTCTGGAATTGTTTCCAACATTACAGCTTTTATTAGTGATGTTCTGATGCCAAGCTACTGTAAGACAGCTCTATACACCCTAAAAGCACAGTTGCAAGTGTCGTGGTTTAAACTAGGCTTCTTATGGCCTGAAAAGCTCCAAAGCGATGTTTTAGTGTTTCTGCACTGGTTTCTAACATTACAGCCTTTAATGGTCGTGCTGTTGTTTAAACTAGTGTTCTTATGGCCCAAAAAGCTCCAAAACGATGTTTTAGTGTTTCTGCATTGGTTTCTAACATTACAGCTTTTAATAGTAATGTTCTGATGCCAAGCTACTGTAAGACAGGTCAATACACCCCTAAAAGCACAGTTGCAAATGCTGTGGTTTAAACTTTTGTCCTTATGGCCTGAAAAGGTCCAAAACAATGTTTTAGTGATTCTGCATTGGTTTCTAACATTACAGCTTATAATGGTCATGCCGTGGTTTAACCTAGTCCTCTTATGGCCTGAAAAGCTCCAAAACGATGTTTTAATGGTTCTGCATTGGTTTCTAACATTCCAGCTTATATTAGTCATGTTCAGATGCCAAGCTACTGTAAGACAGCTGTAATGGAAAAATTTTGCCTTTGTGCTATTTCTTGTCCAACACACTCAAATAACAAGACATGATGATGCAGAAGTGAGAAAGCAAACATTCTCACTCACAGCGAGATAAGGTGGCGCAAACAATCCCATTGCTGCAGAGAGACATTCCACCAGAGCCAGAGAAAGGGGTTAAAAGGCAGACGCCACTTGAGGATCGTGGGCTCTTTGCATCACACCTTCGTGGTGTGTGCACTGATCTCCCCAGCTGGTTTTTGGTTTGTTTTGGTTTGGTGCACGATCAACATCCATGCTTTTTATTTGCTTTCCCCATTATTTTTATTTTCTTTATTATTTCAATAAATCGCACAAAGGGACAACTCTCTCATCTGCTTCTTTATGGAAAATTTCCACCACAGAAATTGACGTCTACGAACAGGATCCCGCTGCAGGTCGTCTGGACGGTGTGACCAGGGACGATAGTCCTGAGGACTAGGGTCGCTCAGCCTCCAAACCTCTACAGCTGTTCTGAGTGGGAGGACTGCTCACCCGTCTGGATCGCCTCTGACGAGATCCAACGAACTCAAAATCCAACCTCTACTCGGCCCGGTGAGAGAAATTCCTTTTTGTTGCGACTTGTTAAGGAAAAAAAAAACGGGTTTGAAATTGGTTTCAGGTATTCGGGGTTTACTTGGCTCTGATCATTTGGTTTAGGGAAAGTAAGGCAAATAACAATTAATTCTAAAGCATCCCCTACTAGACTAAAACATAAAAGAAAACATAATTAGGACTAGAGATGATAATATTTCTAAAACGACTATTTGGCTGAAAACATCCAAAATATAATATTAGGAAAAGAATTATAATTTTAAAATTTAATATTCGTCCAAAATTTAATATTAGGAAAAAAAATTATAATTTTAAAATTCAATATTCAGGTAAAATTAATTAGGTTAAAGTCCTGGCGGCCGAGACGGTGGTTGCTAAGGGTTGGCTCATGGAACCGAGCTTGTTTTTGTCTGTACTGAGGATACAGACCAGTGTGCAGATCTGAGCGCAGTCCAAAAGTTGTGGACAAGAAATAAAAGACGGCTTCTGAAATACGGAGCGCGTTTGCAGGGGGAAGTGGTTTTGAGATACGAGGGACCCGAGTCTTAGAGGGGCCTCACGGTGAGGGACCACTTCCGAGAACCCTGTCGCTGATCTGAGCGGTTCCCTTTCTACGGAGACATCCGTGGAAGAGAAATCTTGAAAAAAGGTTCCGGCCGGAACACTAAAACGTCTAAGGCAGGAAACTGCCGGGACTCTGAAAGATGGGTTCGGGGCGATCTAAGTCTCCACCACCAGACTGCAGCATTACAAAAGTAAAAGCGTTACAAAAGTAAAAAGTAAATGTGGTTATTAGTGGGTTTCATGTTTCCACGAGTGGGAAACTGGTTATGGGTTCAAAAGGAGAATCACTTAGTGTAAAAGACATATGCACCTTTAAAAGAAAAGTTAGTTACAAAAGATGAAATTTGAAAAAGCAAAACTATCAAAACTACACACACACACATACCACACACACACATAACCCACACAAACACACATATCATGTCAAGAGCAAATGCTCCCATTGTTTCTGCTCTCTATTCTAATGCAGAACTGAGCGCGATGAGGGTAAATCCGGATCTGGACTCCTTTCCCACCATCAGCAGAAGAACCGAAGGAGAAGAAGCGCCTGACCAACAACCAGAACAGGGTGGAATCTCTGACACCACAGCAGCTGGAGGACACAGAACACAGCATGGAGGCCTCACAGACTCCCACAACGTCTGCTGCCATCACATTCTGGGCTCATCAGATGAACCAGGTACTACAAGCGTGTGTGTCTGATACAGACACCTGCTTATGACAATCATCAAAGGAAAACAAGGACAGAGCAACAGCAGAGTGAGAAGACGTGCTCTGACACAGACACTGGTTGAAACAACAGGAGAGGCTTCCGACGTGATTGGCCCAATAGAGCTGCATCTGAGGATCCAGGAAAGGTCTGTCATCGAGGAACAACTGTCCCATCTACATCAGGCTACACACTGGCGCTCACATGAGACTGATGGTTGGGGAAGGAGGAAGGTGACGGTTCCTTTTCACGTGACACAGAAGACGGTACCGCAAACACACACACACACACATTCATGCACGCAATGAAGAAACACGCTTACAGCTGATACACGAATCGCTTTCTGCTCAAAAAAATCCCAGAGTGATTTTCAAATTATGACAACCAGCTACAGTAACAACTGCTGCATGACTTTGCAGTCTGATGGGTTTAAACTATTTCAATTTACAACAAATTCAGTAATAAAATCACCTTGAGATTTATTGTTGCTTTCAAATTTATGCCCAGTTAAATTTTTAGGAAGAGATCTCGTGTAGTTTAGATATTTGATTGATTTCTACTCCAGACGAAGTGCAGGTCACATCTAAAGACATTCTAAATAATCCCTCTTTTGTTGGTGTTAACTTCAGCTCAGCTGTGCTCTTATCATTAGCTGCTGAGGGGGGGCTGTAACTGAGGCCCTCACACAGGCTGCATCACAGCTTGTTTCCATGTGATACGACCTCCAGAGACGCATCTGACCTGTCCTGTACAGCACATGTGTCTTCTGGTCCTGATGAGAGGTTTGAAGAGTTATGATTTCACACACACACACTCAAACTGACCTCAACTTCCCTCTTTTGGGATGAACACAGGTCTGCGCTTGCGATTTCATTTACTAATGAACAAAAAGATTTTTGATTTTTATTCAGTTCCACACGTCCCTCTGTGAAAACATGATGGAGACAGATGCAGGACGTGGGTCCTTTCTTGAACAGATGTCAACGGGGTGGAGACTGGTGAACGACTTCCGACCCCATGTGACGTATTTACCTACTTTGCATACTTCTTGCATACTTCTACCCGTCATGTGCAGCAAACAGTGAACTTGGTACCTCCACATTCTAATGACACACTACTGTACATGCTTTTGTTTTTTATTTTTATTTTTCAGAGGACGCTCTGACCCAAAACTCAGCCTTACAGGAAGCTCCTGCTTCCCTGTGGCTCACACACAGACATGATGTAGGTTTGATCAGAGGATGTGAACCAGTGGTCATCACACCTAAATCTGACCGCAGACCATGTAAACAACAACACCCTTTTAAAGGAAGCCATAGATGGTGTTACTGCAGACTCTTTGATTCTTTTGGAATAGATCACATCTTTCTACAGCCCGATGGCTTAGATACAACACCACTTTGCTCAACATGCTGAACGTTACTGTTAAGAGGCCGTCTTGAAGTCTGGCGCTTTGCTAAGACACTACTCTGCTCAGGCTGCAGAGTTGATCGTATTGACTGAAGCTAGTAAACTAGCAGAAGGAGAGTCTGTTTTTTTTGTTTTTTTTTTTTTGTTCTGTCCAGTAGTTTAGCAAGCAGCATATATTACGCTGAATGCCATATTGTGATGGACAGCTTTGCTTTAACAAGAAGAGTATATATAGAATATATATATATATATATATAGAAGCAACTTAAGGATCGTGGGCTCTTTGCATCGCACCTTCGTGGTGTGTGCACTGGTTTCCCCAGCTGGTTTTTGGTTTGTTGATGTGCACGATCAACATCCATGCTTTTTATTAGCTTTCCCCATTATTTTTATTTTCTTTATTATTTCAATAAATCGCATAAAAGGACAACTCTCTCATCTGCTTCTTTATGGGAAATTTCCACCACAACAGCTCAATACATACTAAAAGCACAGTTGCTAGTGCCGTGGTTTAAACTAGTGCTCTTATGGCCTGAAAAGCTCCAAAACGATGTTTTAGTGTTTCTGCATTGGTTTCTAACATTACAGCTTATAATGGTCATGCCGTGGCTTAAACTAGTCTTCTTATGGCCTGAAAACCTTTAAAACGATGTTTTAGTGTTTCTGCATTGGTTTCTTACATTACAGCTTACAATGGTCATGCCGTGGTTTAACCTAGTCTTCTTATGGCCTGTAAAGCTCCAAAACAATGTTTTAGTGTTTCTGGAATTGTTTCCAACATTACAGCTTTTATTAGTGCCGTGGCTTAAACTAGTCTTCTTATGGCCTGAAAAGCTTCAAAAAGATGTTTTACTGTTTCTGCATTGGTTTCTAACATTACAGCTTATAATACTCGTGCCGTGTTTTAAACTAGTATGCTTATGGCCTAAAAAGCTCCAAAACGATGTTTTAGTGTTTCTGCATTGGTTTCTAACATTACAGCTTATAATGGTCATGTCGTGGTTTAAACTATTGTTCTTATGGCCTAAAAAGCTCCAAAACAATAATTTAGTGTTTTTGCATTGGTTTCTAATATTACAGCTTATAATAGTCATGTTCTGATGCCAAGCTACTGTAAGACAGCTCAATACACCCTAAAAGCACAGTTGCAAGTGCTGTGGTTTAAACTAGTCTTCTTATGGCCTAAAACGCTCCAAAACGATGTTTTAGTGATTCTGCATTGGTTTTTAACATTACAGCTTATAATGGTCATGCCGTAGCCTAAACTAGACTTCTTATGGCCTGAAACGCTCCAAAACGATGTTTTAATGGTTCTGCATTGGTTTCTAACATTACAGCTTATATCAGTAATGTTCTGATACCAACCTACTGTAAAACAGCTCGATACACTCTAAAAGCACAGTTGCAAATGCGGTGGTTTAAACTTTTGTTCCTAAGACCTGAAAAGGTCCAGAACAATGTTTTAGTAGTTAATGTTTTTTTGCATTGGTTTCTAACATTACAGCTTATGACCTGAAACGCTCCAAAACAATGTTTTAATGGTTCTGCATTGGTTTCTAACATTACAGCTTATATCAGTAATGTTCTGATGCCAAGCTACTGTAAAACAGCTCCATACACTCTAAAAGCACAGTTGCAAATGCGGTGGTTTAAAGTTTTGTTCCTTTGGCCTGCAAAGGTCCAGAACAATGTTTTAGTAGTTAATGTTTTTTTGCATTGGTTTCTAACATTACAGCTTATAATGGTCATGCTGTGGTTTAACCTAGTCTTCTTATGGCCTGAAACGCTCCAAAGCAATGTTTTAATGGTTCTGCATTGGTTTCTAACATTACAGCTTATATCAGTAATGTTCTGATGCCAAGCTACTGTAAGACAGCTCAATACACCGTAAAAGCACAGTTGCAAGTGCTGTGGTTTAAACTAGTCTTCCTATAACCTAAAAAGCTCCAAAACGATGTTTTAGTTATTCTGCATTGGTTTCTAACATTACAGCTTATAATGGTCATGCCGTGGCTTAAACTAGTCTTCTTATGGCCTGAAAACCTTCAAAACGATGTTTTAGTGTTTCTGCATTGGTTTCTAACATTACAGCTTATAATGGGCGTGCCATGGTTTCAACTAGTGTTCTTATGGCCTGAAACGCTCCAAAACAATGTTTTAGTGTTTCTGCATTGGTTTCTTACGTTACGGCTTATAATGTTCATGTTCTGATGCCAAGCTGCTGTAAGACAGCTCAATACACCCTAAAAGCACATTTGCAAATGCTGTGGTTTAAACTCTTGGTCTTATGGCCTGAAAAGGTCCAAAACAATGTTTTGGTGATTCTGCATTGGTTTCTAACATTCCAGCTTATATTGGTCATGTTCTGATGCCAAGCTACTGTGAGACAGCTCAATACACCCTAAAAGCACAGTTGCAAGTGCCATGGTTTAAACTTTTGTTCTCATGGCCTAAAAAGGTCTAAAACAATGTTTTAGTGATTCTGCATTGGTTTCGAACATTACAGCTTATAATGGTCATGCTGTGGCTTAAACTAGTCTTCTTATGGCCTGAAAACCTTCAAAACGATGTTTTAGTGTTTCTGCATTGGTTTCTAACATTACAGCTTATATTGGTCATGCCGTGGTTTACCCTAGTACTCTTATGGCCTGAAAAGCTCCAAAAACGATGTTTTAATGGTTCTGCATTGATTTCTAACAGTCCAGCTTATATTAGTCGTGTTCTGATGCCAAGCTACTGTAAGACAGCTCAATACACCCTAAAAGCACAGTTGTGAGTGCCGTGGTTTAAACTAGTCTTCTTTTGGCCTGAAAAGGTCCAAAACGATGTTTTTGTGTTTCTGCATTGGTTTCTAACATTACAGCTTGTAATGGTGGTGCCGTGGATTGAAGTAGTGTTCTTATGGCCTAAAAAGCTCCAAAACGATGTTTTAGTGATTCTGCATTGGTTTCTAACATTACAGCTTAAAATGGTCATGCCGCGGCTTAAACTAGTCTTCTTATAGCCTGTAAATCTCCAAACTGATGTTTTAATGGTTCTGCATTGGTTTCTAACATTACAGCTTATATTAGTAATGTTCTGATGCCAAGCTGCTGTGAGACAGCTCAGTAGACCCTAAAAGCACAGTTGCAAGTGCCATGGTTTAAACTAGTCTTCTTATGGCCTAAAAAGCTCCAAAACGATGTTTTAGTGATTCTGCATTGGTTTCTAACATTACAGCTTTTAATGGGCATGCTGTGGCTTAAACTAGTCTTCTTATGGCCTGAAAAGCTTCAAAATGATGTTTTTATGTTTCTGCATTGGTTTCTAACATTACAGCTTGTAATGGTGGTGCCGTGGATTGAAGTAGTGTTCTTATGGCCTAAAAAGCTCCAAAACGATGTTTTAGTGATTCTGCATTGGTTTCTAACATTACAGCTTATAATGGTCATGCTGTGGCTTAAACTAGTCTTCTTATAGCCTGAAAAGCTTCAAAACGATGTTTTTGTGTTTCTGCATTGGTTTCTAACATTACGGCTTATAATAGTCATGTTCTGATGCCAAGCTACTGTAAGACAGCTCAATACACCCTAAAAGCACAGTTGCAAGTGCCGTGGTTTAAACTTTTGTTCATATGGCCTGAAAAGGTCTAAAACAATGTTTTAGTGTTTCTGCATTGGTTTCTAACTTTACAGCTCATAATAGTCATGTTTCGATGCCAAGCTACTGTAAGATAGCTCAATACACCCTAAAAGCACAGTTTCAAGTGCCATGGTTTAAACTAGTCTTCTTATGGCCTGAAAAGCTCCAAAACAATATTTTATTGTTTCTGCACTGGGCTTTAACATTACAGCCTATAATGGTCGTGCCGTGGTTTAAACTAGCGTTCTTATGGCCAAAAAAGCTCCTAAACGATGTTTTAGTGTTTCTGCATTGGTTTCTAACATTACAGCTTATAATGGTAATGCCGTGGTTTAAACTAGTCTTCTTATGGCCTGAAACACTCCAAAACTATGTTTTAGTGTTTCTGCATTGGTTTCTAACATTACACCTTATAATGGTCATGCCATAGTCTAAATTAGACTTCTTATGGCCTGAAATCCTTCAAAACAATGTTTTAGTGTTTCTGCATTGGTTTCTTACATTACCGCTTATAATAGTCATGTTCTGATGCCAAGCTACTGTAAGACAGCTCAATACACCCTAAAACCACAGTTGCAAGTGCTGTGGTTTAAACTTTTGTTCTTATGGCCTGAAAAGGTCCAAAACAGTGTTTCAGTAGTTATAATTTTTTTGCCTTGGTTTCTAACATTACAGCTTATAATAGTCATGCCAGGGTTTAACCTAGTCTTCTTATGGCCTGAAAAGCTCCAAAACAATTTTTTAGTGTTTCTGCATTGGTTTCTCACATTACAGCTTATAATGGTCATGCCGTGGTTTAACCTAGTCTTCTTATGGCCTGAAAAGCTCCAAGACAATGTTTTAGTGTTTCTGTATTGGTTTCTAACATTAGAGCTTTTAATAGTCATGTTCTTATGCCAAGCTACTGTAAGACAGCTAAATAGTAAATCAAACACAAAGACAACTACTGAACAGGAAACTAAATGACCATACTAAGAACACAGAACAAGCTAGCAACAAAACCTAACATACCCCGAACTAACACACAAAACTGGACAGAGAGCACGATGACATGTACGACATGTCATCGACATGTCATCGACATGTCGTACGACATGTAACATGCAATGCATCAATGCATCAAACACAAAGACAACACAAAGACTAGAAAAACCTTGATCAGGGACAGGACTGGACCACAAGACAGAAACGACATCTAACAACAACCTACATGTAACAACTATAGACAAAGGATAGGAATAAGAATTGGAAGAACAATAGGAATAGGAATAAGAATAGGAATAACAAACCAACAAAGACTGTACCCAAACCAAAAACTTAAATACTTACTAAAACAGGTGACTCTAATTAACCTAATAACAGGACATGACACGACAGGAAATGAAAAAACAAAGAACCAACCAAGAGGGCCTTAATGCCACGTGAGCCAGAATGCCCTCTGGCGGTCTGGAAGCTGACTCACAACAGCATTGGTTTCTAACATTACGGCTTATAATGGTAATGTTCTGATGCCAAGCCACTGTGAGACAGCTCAGTACACCCTAAAAGCACAGTTGCAAGTGCCGTGGTTTAAACTAGTCTTCTTATGGCCTGAAAAGCTTGAAAACGATGTTTTAGTGTTTCTGCATTGGTTTCTAACATTACAGCTTGTAATGGTGGTGCCGTGCTTTAAACTAGTCTTCTTTTTGCCTGAAAAGCTCCAAGACAATGTTTTAGTATTTCTGCATTGGTTTCTAACATTACAGCTTATAATAGTCATGTTCTGATGCCAAGGTACTATAAGACAGCTCAATACACCCTAAAAGCACTGTTGCAAGTGCCGAGGTTTAAACTTTTGTTCTTATGGCCTAATAAGGTCCAAAAATGTTTTTTTGCATTGGTTTCTATCTTTACAGCTTTACGTGCCGTGGTTTAAACTAGTCTTCTAATGGCCTGAAAATCTCCAAAACGATGTTTTAGTGATTCTGCATTGGTTTCTAACGTTACAGCTTATAATGGTCATGCCGTGGCTTAACCTAGTCTTCTTATGGCCTGTAAAGCTCCAAAACAATGTTATAGTGTTTCTGCTATGGTTTCTAACATTACAGCTTAGATTAGTCATGTTCTGATGCCAAGCTGCTGTAAGACAGCTCAATACACACTAAAAGCACAGTTGCAAGTGCCGTGGTTTAAACTAGTCTTCTTATGGCCTGAAAATCTCCAAAACGATGTTTTTGTGATTCTGCATGGGTTTCTAACATTACAGCTTATAATAGTCATGTTCTGATGCCAAGCTACTGTAAGACAGCTCAATACACCCTAAAAGCACTGTTGCAAGTGCCGAGGTTTAAACTTTTGTTCTTATGGCCTAATAAGGTCCAAAACAATGTTTTAGTAGTTAATGTTTTTTTGCATTGGTTCCTATCTTTACAGTTCATAATGGTCATGCCGTGGTTTAACCTAGTCTTCTTATGGCCTGAAAAGCTCCAAAACATTTTTTTAGTGTTTCTTCTTTGGTTTCTAACATTACAGCTTATAATGGTCATGCCGTGGTTTAACCTAGTCTTCTTATGGCCTGAAAAACTCCAAAACAATGTTTTAGTAATTCTACATTGGTTTCTAACATTACAGCTTATAATGGTCATGCCGTGGTTTACCCTAGTACTCTTATGGCCTGAAAAGCTCCAAAAACGATGTTTTAATGGTTCTGCATTGATTTCTAACAGTCCAGCTTATATTAGTTGTGTTCTGATGCCAAGCTACTGTAAGACAGCTCAATACACCCCAAAAGCACAGTTGCAAGTGCCGTGGTTTAAACTAGTCTTCTTATGGCCTAAAAAGCTCCAAGACGATGTTTTAGTAGTTAATGTTTTTTTGCATTGGTTTCTAACATTATAGCTTATAATACTCATGACGTGGTTAACCTAGTCTTCTTATGGCCTGAAAAGCTCCAAAACAATGTTTTAGTGTTTCTGCACTGGCTTCTAACATTACAGCCTATAGTGGTTGTGCCAGGGTTTAAACTAGTGTTCTTATGGCCTAAAAAGCTCCAAATTGATGTTTTAGTGTTTCTGCATTGGTTTTTAACATTACAGCTTATAATGGTGGTACTGTGGTTTAAACTAGTCTTCTTATTGCCTGAAAAGCTCCAAGACAATGTTTTAGTGTTTCTGCATTGGTTTCTAACATTACAGCTTATAATAGTCATGTTCTGATGCCAAGGTACTATAAGACAGCTCAATACACCCTAAAAGCACTGTTGCAAGTGCTGTGGTTTACACTAGTGTTCTTATGGCCTAAAAAGTTCCAAAACAATGTTTTAGTGATTCTGCATTGGTTGCATTGGTAACATTACAGCTGTTAATGGTCGTGCCGTGGTTTAAACTAGTCTTCTTAGGGCCTGAATAGGTGTAAAGCGATGTTTTAGTGATGTTTTAGCGATGTTTTAGCTTTGGTTTCTAACATTACAGCCTATAGTGGTCGTGCAATGGTTTAAACTAGTGTTCTTATGGCCTAAAATGCTCCAAATTGATGTTTTAGTGTTTCTGCATTGGTTTCTAAAATTACAGCTTATAATGGTGGTACGGTCCGTGCTTGAAGTGCAATTCATTATTCATGTGTAAAATGAAAATTGAACAACGACTTTTATGCTGTGTTTCGTTTCCGTAAGTCAATAAAACACATTTGCGATGTACTAATTTACTCATTCTTCTTTTCTCCACTTTCAAAACGAAATAAGAAAAAGGGAAACCGGGGCCGGGGCCAGTCGCCGGACTTTCACAATAAAACGCCCAAGAACATTTGAAGCGCAACATCGGAAAATATTTGTAACTCTTGAAGGATTGTGGTCGTGTTTTGACACACAATGAGACCCACATTGTTAACATTAACCAACGTAACAATTATTTATTTAAATCATTTATTTAACCAAGCTATTTAACCAAGTGCTGACAACTGTCGATTACGTTACGACTCATGGCGTTTGCTAAAGGAATGACAAGTCAGTCAGCTCGCCACCGTCGGGTCACTTACAGAATCACCTGCCAACAAAGCTAAGTTTTCTGTGCACCCCTCTTCATTAGTGCAGCGATATCACGACCTTGTCGACACCTGATGAGGAAGGATTCAGCGCATGTGTTCCGGTGATTTTCAGTTTATGATGAGACTGAAATCGCGTCCTCCTGCTTGGCCGGTTGATGCTCTTATGCCCAGGAAGACGCTCTAATGGTGTGGCGGTCTTTGCAAGTATTCTAAACAGTGATTTATTACAGTTTATTGTGTCTGTTTAGACATGCTCCATCATTGGAATTCCTGTCTCAGAGCCTGCTTTACCTGCGGGAGAATAACAGCCACTCAACCTGCCTCACAATAACTGAACTCATTGTAAGCCATGACTGCCTTAATGTGCATCGCATCATCTTTGTGAGGCAGATTCTGTGGCAAAGTGTGTGTGATCAGATGATCCGTCACGCAACATCAAGGTGTTACTGTATGTACAGAGCAGATGAGTGCCTGCAGAGGATCTTTTTATTTTCCACCACCTGCGTTCAGTATTGGTTTAGTAGTCATCATACCTTGCAATGAACATCTTACGTGCAGATGACAGATGAATCAGAAACAACAGTGCATCCTGGAACACTGTGGGTTCACCTCTTGTAATGCAGTCCCAAATCATAGCTCTGCATGCTGTTGTTCTTCTGGGGTGTGGAAGGGTTTTTTTTACCAAAAGAGGACATTCGTGTCAATGATGACTGTCTCTCTGCCTCATATAGGTCATAGGACTGCATTACAAGAGGTGAACCCACAGTGTTCCAGGATGCACTGTTGTTTCTGATTCATCGGTCATCCTGATCCGAGGAAAACAGTCTGTAGCCCTTTTAGCAACATGTTTTCAAATAATTAGGCCATTGTTTTATGTTTCTATGCTGATAGATAATATTACATTTTACATGTTCTATAAAGTTCAGCCTTGAAGATGTTGAAGATTTTGTGAGTTGGCAGATTTAAACTTGGTAAATAAACATTGGTTAAAAAAACATATGGGCAGTTCTGACTACAAATGTTTTGTGAAAAAAAAGGACTGCTGCTTTACTTGTCAGGCTTTTGCAGATATCGGACCCACATGCACAGCGTGGACAGGTTGGTGGTTTAAGAGGTGAGTCTTTATTACGTACCTTAAGGCAAGGCAAGCAGAGTTATACACAGGTGCTCTCAGACGTGAGCACCAAAGGAGCAGGCTCTAATCTTGGTCAAACAGTCAGGTACGTTACCAGTCTTTCCACCGCAAAAGTACAGGTAAGGAGCAGGCAGGAATCCAAAGTCAAGGTACGAAACAAGATCACTGGCAAGGTAAGCTATACGATACTGCTGGAAAGCGGTGAGTACACGCGTAACAATCTGGCGTCTGACTGGTGTGTGAGGTGGCGGCTAAATACTGGTGCTTGATTTCGATATAACTGTCAGGTGTGCGTGATTGACTGGGAATGACATGGAAACAGCTGAGATGTGGGTGAGACAAGAAGTGCCTCAAAATAAAATTGGAAACAGGACTAAGACATGACATTACTATCATAGGAACATGCACATAAGATATTCAATGCAAGGTAGATAGATAGATAGAATACCTTTATTCTCCCGCGATGGGGAAATTACCATGTTGCACAGAGACATATAGACATATATACAGAAGAAATAACACAATAATAATTATAAGAAATTAGAACATCATGTACATATAACAATGAGGTAAGGTGACTGCACCAAACAAAGTGAGTAAGATATTAAAGTGACTGGTGCAATTGCTCTGGAGATGTAGTGTGTGTGTGGCAGTGTGGTAGAAATGTGCACCATGTTATAAGTGTTCATTATAAAGTCTGACAGCAAGAAGGAAAGACCTGCAGAATCTCTACTTCCCACAGCGAGGGTGGATCAGTCTGTCACTGAATCTGCTCTCCAGGGCAGACAGTGTGTCCTGCTGTGGGTGAGACTCGTGGTCCAGCATGGATGTGAATTTTGCCAGAACTCTTCCGTTTCCCACCTCTCTCACTGACTCCAGAGTGCAGCCCAGCAGGTCTCCAGCAGGTCTCCAGCAGACCACACTGTACAGGATGGCTGATGACACCACAGAGTCATAGAAAGTCCTCAGGAGTGTTCCCTTCAGTCTAAACGACCTCAGCCTCAGTAGGTAGAGTCTGCTCTGACCCTTCCTGTACAGTGCATCTGTGTTGTTCGTCCAGTCTAGTTTGTTGTTAAGGTGAACACTCATGTACAGTCCACTGTCTGCATGTTCATTCCCTAAATGTTCACTGGAGGAGGGGGTGTAGACTGACATCTGTGGAAGTCCACCACCATGTCCTTGGTCTTCCCTGCATTGATTAGAAGGTGGTTCTGCTGACACCAGTCCTGGACCCTCACAAACTAGGCATGATTTATGAGGTAGTCTAGTATCCACTGTCAGGTAACTGTCCACACCAGCTGACTCCAATTTGTTCATTAAGAGAGCCGTTTGTATGGTATTAAAGGCACTGGAGAAGTCAAAGAACAGAATCCTCACAGTGCTGCTGGGCTTCTCAAAGTGGGCCAGGGAACGATGGAGGAGGAAGACTCTGATGCCAGGCTGGTAGGCAGAACCATTGCTGAGCTCACCATGCAGCGCAGGTGATGTAGAACCAGTCTCTCAGGGATGATGACTACTAAACCAATACCGAAGGTAGGTGGTGGGAAATAAAAAGATCCTGTCACTCATCTGCTCTGTACAGTAACACCTTGTTGCGTGACGGATCATCTGATCACACACACTTTGCCACAGAATCTGCCTCACAAAGATGATGCGATGCACATTAAGGCAGTCATGGCTCACAATGAGTTCAGTTATTGTGAGGCAGGTTGAGTGGCTGTTATTCTCCCGCAGGTAAAGCAGGCTCTGAGACAGGAAGTCCAATGATGGAGCATGTCTAAACAGCCACAATAAACTGTAATAAATCACTGTTTAGAATACGTGCAGAGATTGGCACACCATTAGAACGTCTTCCTGGGCATAAGAGCATCAACCGGCCAAGCAGAAGGACGCGATTTCAGTCTCATCATAAACTGAAAATCACCGGAACACATGCGCTGAATCCTTCCTCATCAGGTGTCGACAAGGTCGTGATATCGCTGCACTAATGAAGAGGGGTGCACAGAAAACTTAGCTTTGTTGGCAGGTGATTCTGTAAGTGACCCGACGGTGGCGAGCTGACTGACTTGTCATTCCTTTAGCAAACGCCATGAGTCGTAACGTAATCGACAGTTGTCAGCACTTGGTTAAATAGCTTGGTTAAATAAATGATTTAAATAAATAATTGTTACGTTGGTTAATGTTAACAATGTGGGTCTCATTGTGTGTCAAAACACGACCGCAATCCTTCAAGAGTTACAAATATTTTCCGATGTTGCGCTTCAAATGCTCTTGGGCGTTTTATTGTGAAAGTCCGGCGACTGGCCCCGCCCCCGGTTTCCCTCTTTCTTATTTCGTTTTGAAAGTGGAGAAAAGGAGAATGAGTAAATCAGTATATCGCAAATGTGTTTTATTGACTTACGGAAACGAAACACATCATAAAAGTCGTTATTCAATTTTCATTTTACACATGAATAATGAATTGCACTTCATGCACGTACCTGGTACCGTGGTTTAAACAAGTCTTCTTATTGCCTGAAAAGCTCCAAGATAATGTTTTAGTAATTAATGTTTTTTGGATTGGTTACAAACATTACAGCTTATAATGGTTATGCCGTGGTTTAACCTAATCTTCTTATGGCCTGAAAAGCTCCAAAACGACGTTTTAGTGTTTCTGCATTGGTTTCTAACATTACAGCTTATAATAGTCATGTTCTGATGCCAAGCTACTGTAAGACAGCTCAATACACCCTAAAATAACTGTTGCAAGTGCCGTGGTTTAAACGTTTGTTCTAATGGCCTGAAAAGGTCTAAAACAGTGTTTTAGTATTTCTGCACTGGTTTCTAACATTACAACCTATAATGGTCGTGCCGTGGTTTAAACTGGTGTTCTTATGGCCTAAAAAGCTCCAAAACAATTTTTTAGTGTTTCTGAACTGGTTTCTGACATTAAAGCCTATAAAGGTCGTGTCGTGGTTTAAACCAGTGTTCTTATGGCCTAAAAAGCTCCAAAACGATGTTTTAGTGTTCCTGTATTGGATTGTAACAGTATATCTTATAATGGTCATGTTCTGATGCCAAAATACTGTCAAACAGCAAAATACACCCTAAAAGCACACCTGCAATAGCTGTGGTTTAAATTAGTGTTCTGTTGACCTGAAAAGCTCAAAAACGATGTTTTAGTGTTTCTGCATAGGGTTCCAACAGTACAGCTTATACAATACAATTGCTGTGGTTTAAACTAGTGTCTAGTTTCTGCATTGGTTTCTAACATTACAGCTTATAATGGTCATGTTCTGATGCCAGGCTGCTGTAAATTAGCGCAATATACTTTAAAAGCACAGTTTGTGATTTAAACTAGTGTTCTTATGGCCTGAAAAGCTCCAAAAAGATATTTTAGTGTTTCTGCATTGGTTTCCGACAGTACAGATTATAAGGGTCATGTTCTGATGCCAAGCTGCTGTAAAACAGCCTAAAAGTACAGTTGCAATTGCCAAGGTTTAAACGAGTGTTCTTATGGCCTGAAAAGCTCCAAAACAATGTTTTCAGATTTTAGAACGACGTTCTAATACCAGAGTACTGTAAAACAGCTCAATACACCCTAAAAGCACAGTTGCAACGGTCGCGGTTTAAACTAGTGTTGTAGGTGCAACTGTGTTTTAAGGTGTTTTGAGCTGTTTTACATTAGCTTGACAACATAACAAGGCTATTATAAGCTGTAATGTTAGAAACCAATGCATCATTTTGGAGCATTTCAGGCCATAGCAACACTAGTTTAAACCACGGCAATTGCAACTCTGCTTTTAGAGTGTATCATGCTCTTTTACAGTAGCTTAGCATCAGAGCATGACCATTATAAGGTGTAATGTTAGAAACCAATGCGGAAACAGTAAAACATCGTTTTGGAGCTTTTCAGGCCATAGGAACAATAGTTTAAACCACGGCAATTGCAAGTGTGCTTTTAGGGTGTATTAAACTGTTTTCCAGTAGCTTGGCATCAGAACATGGCCCTTATAAGCTGTAATGTTAGAACCAATGCAGAAACACTAAAACATCATTTTAGAGCTTTTCACGCCATAAGAACACTAGTTTAAACCACGAACTGTGCTTTAAGGTCTATTGCAATGTTTTACAGCAGCCTGGCATCAAAACATGACCATTATAAGCTGTAATGTTAGAAACTAATGCAGATGACTAAAACATTGTTTTGGAGCTTTTCAGGCCATAAAACACTGGTTTAAACCAGGGCAATTGCAACTGTGCTTTTAGGGTGTATTGAGATGTTTTACAGTAGCTTGGCATCAGACCATTATAAGCTGTAATTTTAGAAACTAATGCAGAAACACTAAAACATCGTTTTGGAGCCTTTCAGGCCATAGGAACACTAGTTTAAACCACAGCAATTGCAACTATGCTTTTAGGGTGTATTGAGCTGTTTTATAGTAGCTTAGCATCAGAACATTGCCATTATAAGCTGTAATGTTAGAAACCAATGCAGAAATACTAAAACATTGTTTTGGAGCCTTTCTAACTGCTTAACAAGAAAATTCTTCAGGGATCCATAACTTTAAAGGTACCGCTCAAATCAAGGCTTTGTTAATATAATGCTGTATGAAGGAATCTAGTGTCTGTCCATACAGTAGGTCACCCCTCAATGGACCGTCTAGTCCTAGTAGTTAGGGCACAGAAGCTCCCAGCTAGAGAGGTGGTGTAAACTTGCCTCTGGTGTTTTTTGTTTACCACACAAATTCAAGTGACACAAAATATAGAGATCTGTGCACCCAGGCATCAATGCCTCAAGAATGGACAGACACTGGGCCTGGTTGTACAGCAGGAAATCAGCATCATCATCCACCATATCCAGTAATAAAAGGACATCTGAATACATATGTGTTATGAGTTATGCCAGCTGATATTCTTTCAGTTCTGTGTCATTTCAATCACCTTTACTGCCAAATGTTACCACAATCGGCTGATTGTGACAGCTCAATATTTTCAAGTTAACTCGCAATCTTTTCTTAAAGTAGAAACATTACCAAAGGTGCAGCAAAGGTTTACCATGTAAAAAGTGCAGGAACCTTCACCCTGAGTAAAGTTAGGCATTATCCTCTATTTACAATAGGCTTCACTTCACACCTGTAAAGAACTGGCTCATCAGTTGAACTATTTATAGTTCAAACTTATTTGTCCCCAATGAAGGACGTATAATGTAGAAGCTCCTTGAGAAACATTTCTGCTCTAAAAGAATGTACCCAACTTTTAGAAAACCTGTTTTAGAAAATGGTCAAATGAACTGGATGTTTATAAAATTTGTAAATAAAACTTGTTTAAAAGAAAGTGTTAAGTATATGGCTTTAGAATATAAAAGTTTCTTATTTTAAACCACCAACTAACAAAAACAGTTTGTTTAAAAAACTGTGGGTGGGAATTTGTGTGCTTTAACCACTAGGCTCTTTGAAGTGATGGATCTCTGATAAGAATCTTCTGTTTAAGTAGTTCACAAATGTATCTGGTTACATCACATCAGGTAACAGCACTGCAGGACTCTGATGCTTTGGGGAGAAGGGGGTGGTGTGAAACCAGTCTAACTAGTGCTGTGGATTGGTCGTTCTGTCTGAAAAGAGGCTCTCTATTGTTATGTTCATCTAAGCTTGATTAGAAGATTCACATGGTCATTTTTTAATTCAAAACAGGTCCCAAAGCAGGCAGACTGACGCACAATACATCCAAGTGAATATGGCCGAATATATAGAATGAGAATTTCAAGAATTTCATTAGGTACATTAGTAAAGTCCAATTCAACCTAATAGAGACAGTAACTGATAAACCTCCAGAAGGTAGGTTGGCAGCTGTGGCAGCGTGAGCTGCCAATGCTTATCTATGATTAAAAAAAGTAAGTTCAACATTCAACTCTGACATGAAGTCAACTTTTCTCAACTTTTTTGTTTTTCTCAACTTTTTTAGACAGACTATTGTCTGTCTGTTTTCTCTAGCAAACAGTGTACAACTGATATTATGAGATCTATGTCCTGTTCTCAGGACTGTGTCTATATTTGGTATTTGACCCTGGTCAGATATACAGGTATACAGGTCAGATACTAAAGCTCCACCTTTTGGCTTTACCCTGGAATTGCGTCTTCTGTGCTAAAATGGGGATGGCCTCATTAACATTTTTAAGACCTTCCCCAGACAGACCCAGGAGGAGGGCTGCTGACAGTCAGCTCATGAGGGTGTGATGAGTGTGTGATCAGCGCCAGAAAGGGCACTGACAGTCGACTGAATTCAGCGAAAATAAACCGCTCCATTTCTAGTTGCAACGGTGCTTTTAGGGCGTATTGAGCTGTTTTACAGTAGTCTGGCATCAGACTATGACCATTATAAGCTGTACTGTTACAAACCAATGCACAAACACCAAAACATCGTTTTGGAGCTTTCAGGCCACGAGAACACAAGTTTAAGCCACAGCTATGGCAAGTGTGCTTTTAGGGTGTATTCTGCTGTTTGACAGTAGCCTGACATCAGAACATGACCATTATAAGCTGTAGTGTTACAAACCTATGCAGAAACACTAAAACATCGTTTTGGAGCTTTTCAGGCCATATACATATTAGTTTAAACCAGGGCAATTACAACTGTGCTTTTAGGGTCTATTGAGCTGTTTCACAGTAGCTTGGTATCAGAACATGACCATTAAAAGCTGTAATGTTAAAAACCAATGCAGAAACACTAAAACGTCGTTTTGGAGATTTTCAGGCTGTAGGAACACTAGTTCAAACCTCGGCAATTGGAACTGTGCTTTTAGGGTGTTTTGAGCTGTTTTACAGCAGCCTGGCATCAGAATAAGACCATTTTAAGCTGTTGTGTTAGAAATCAATGCGGAAACACAAAAACATCGTTTGGAGCTTTTCAGGGCACTAGTTTAAACCACAAACTGTACGTTTAAGGTTTTTTGCGTTGTTTTACAGCAGCCTTACTTTAGAACATGATAATTATAAGCTGTAATGTTAAAAAAGAATGCAGAAACACTAAAACATTGTTTTGGAGCTTTTAAGGCCAGAAGAACACTGGTTTAAACCACGGCCGTTGCAACTGTGCTTTTAGGGCGCATTGAGCTGTTTTACAGTAGTCTGGCATCAGAACATGACCATTATAAGCTGCACTGTTGGAAACCAATGCAGAAACACTAAAACGTTGTTTTGGAGCTCTTCAGGCCACGAGAACACAAGTTTAAGCCACGGCAAATGCAACTGTGCTTTTATGCTTTTTTACAGCAGCTTGGCATCAGAACATGCCCATTATAAGCTGTAATGTTAGAAACCAAAACAGAAACACTAAAACATCGTTTTGGAGCTTTTCAGGCCATAAGAACACTAGTTTAAACCACGGCAATTGTATTGTATAAGCTGTAATGTTAGAAACAAATGCAGAAACACTAAAACATCGTTTTGGAGCTTTTCAGGCCACGAGAACACAAGTTTAAGCCACAGCTATGGCAAGTGTGCTTTTAGGGTGTATTCTGCTGTTTGACAGTAGCCTGACATCAGAACATGACTAATATAAGCTGTAGTGTTACAAACCTATGCAGAAACACTAAAACATCGTCTTGGAGCTTTTCAGGCCACGAGAACACAAGTTTAAGCCACAGCTATGGCAAGTGTGCTTTTAGGGTGTATTCTGCTGTTTGACAGTAGCCTGACATCAGAACATGACTAATATAAGCTGTAGTGTTACAAACCTATGCAGAAACACTAAAACATCGTCTTGGAGCTTTTCAGGCCATTAAAAACTAGTTTAAACCACGGCCGTTGCAATTGTGCTTTTAGGGTGTATTGAGATGTTTTTACAGCAGTCTATAATCAGAAGATGATCTTTATAAGCTGTACTGTTGGAAACCAATGCAAAAACACTAAAACATCGTTTTGGAGCATTTTAGACCATACGAACACTAGTTTAAACCATAGCAATTGCAAATGTGGTTTTAAAGTGTATTCTACTGTTTGACAGTATTCTGCCATCAGAACATGACCATTATAAGCTGTACTGTTACAAACCAATGCACAATTTATTTTGGAGCTTTTCATACAAAAACTTGTTTAAAACCTTAAAAATGGTCAAGTGTTTTATGCTGTAGAGCAGGAGTTATTTTCGTTTTCATTCAGTAAAAAACGTTAACATTTATCGTGCGTAATAAGCACATGTAAAAGAAACAAGCTGCTGCATCAATGCGTTGTTGATCTGCTGAGTCCTGACATTCTGACGTGCCATAGAGAAAGATTTAATACAATGTATTTTTATATTAAATAAAATCCTCTGACAGATTTTATGTTAACGTCCATAAGAACGGCGCTTAAAAGCAGTGAAGTGAAAGGTCTTTAATGTCAGGAATGTAAGAAAAAGACCATTGGTTTTAGAAGCAATATGTTGTTTAATTAGTAGGGGATCAGATCAGGGGACTTTGCTGGTGTGCGCACCCAGTTCATTCCTTCTACCTCCAGACAGGCTCTTGCAGCGACGTGTTTGGGGTCATTGTCCTGGAAAAAACAATGCAGTGTTCCAAAATACTTTCTAATATATCGCCCCACTGTGCGTTTGACTATGGACTCCTCGAAAAATTGTCTATTCATAATCCCCTCAAAAATAATCATCGATCCTGGTCCCCACCTAGAAATCATTCCTCAAATGTGGAGTTTGAAGGGATGTTTAGGTCGCGGTTTGGAAACTAAGTGTCCTTTCTTTGCGAAGCTCATTCTGGAAAAATGCTCCAATGCCACAGTCGACTTGTTTTTCCTCAAAACAAGAAAACGGGAAACGGCTTTAAATCCATTACTTTGTCTGGTTTTGAAAACAGCGTTTTCAGCTCGTTTATTTGTTTTTAACACGCTGCTTTGAATAAAAGCTGTTTGTCCTTTTTTAAACGAGATGGTGGGGGTTTCTTGTTACAATACGAAGTTACTGGACTTACTGGGTACTGTGGTCCTGACTACTTTGCCATGACAGCCAACCCAAATAACCACGTGCTGTGTTTCCGGCATTTCCAGACACATTAACAGGTCCCCTGGGTTTAAAACGTTCTAAAACAACATGGTTTCTCGTTTTCCAGCTTTAATTCTGGAGGGGGAAATCAAACCGTTAAAACGTACACGGACCCATTACCTAAACACGAGGACATCCTGTATAGACAGCAGCGACATCAGCAATAAACACAAACACTAGCGCATATTGACAACTTGATCCAAGTCGTCTGCCTATGAATAAGTGGCTCCTCAGCACCATCGTTGGAACGTCACATCACTGTCTGCATCAGACGGTGTCGCCACTTCCCTGACTCTGTTGTTGCCTGCATTTGACAAGCATACATTTCTGGTTAAGCTCTATCTGGACATATCATCTGTCATTCGGGCTCTTATATATTATTCAGAGTCAGAGCAAACTATAGGTCATTGCGGTCTGAGTAAATTTTAAGAGTTTGGTTTCTCCACCAACTTAAAAGCTGAGATAACGAGAGAACGACTTATTTTTTCGTTCTCTGCTTTTTTCTCAAAACGAAAAATCAGCTTTAAATCCAACTCCATGCCTTATGTCGAAAAAACAAAAACACTTGAATTCCGTTTGTCGCTCATATCAAGAGAGGACGAAACGAAAATCCAGTTTGTTTTGTATTTTTTCCTCATGATCAACAAACCAGAAGACATGTACAGATATACATATAAAATACAATTATAACACAGATTGATGAATAAATATAGATTCCTATTTTATGTTATTATACTTATATTGTCCTATTGGATTGGCTGGGGGAGGGACTGTGTCTCTCGGCTGGCCTGGGAACTGTGTAAACACATCTTTGCGCCACGTGGTGGTTAAAAAGAGACTTGTTGCAGGATTAAAAGGTGGTCGCTTTGAAGTGCTTTGACTGTAGGTCCCAAAATCTTATCAGCAACCTGGTAGAAATAGCTAAATCTCTGGATGAGCCTAAACAATGTGTAACCCACATTAATTCTTCTTCTCAGTGATTTTGCAGCCTCCTGAGACCCTGCAGGACAATCAGAGAAGATACCTCTCTTTACTCATATATCCCTCTCTTTTCTTGCATTTTCTTTCACCTGAGAAATACATAGGAAATTATATGGTTTAGAACTGCTCAGACATGTTTTTGCCTCTGCTCAGACATGCTTTTGCCTCTGCCCAGACATGCCTCTAAACTGCTCAGACTTGGCTCCAACTCTAGCAAACAAGGACTATTTGGAATACATGGAATGTCAGAAAAAACTGACAATGCCCACTAGAGATGACAAGTACATTCAGGACCTTAAGGAACCTGTCAGAGCACATGGACCCTTTCTTCTTTTTTTTTGTTCTGTCCAGCAGTTTAACAAGCAACATATATTACGCTAAGTGCCATATTGTGATGTTGCAAAACAGCAACCAGCTGCTGCAACCAGCTGTTTCCAGCAACCAGCTGCTGAAACCCTCCTGGTGGGAGGGTCTGCCTGAAAGAGTGGAGCCCGAGGACCCATGGTCCGTAGGGAGCCCGCTAGAAGATGCCCCAGAGTGGGGACCACCCCCAGTCCACCACCCCTACACGAGCGGTGCGGGGCCTACTCCATCGGCCCGACCACATCCCCTGGCACCACACTGAGCCCACAGCACAAGGCCAGTAATTGGTGGAGGTCAGCAGAAAAGACACCACCCAGGCAGACGATCAACGGGTGGAAGGTAGGTCCAGGGAGGGTAGGTCTCTGGCCTGCCGCCCATGTGGCCCCAGGCAGGGACCGCAGCTCCTCCCGGGTGCAGCCCAACCTGGGAGAAGCAGCGGGCAGCGGAAAAGGCACCCCAAAACCATGCAAGCCAGCTTGGACTTGAGTGAGCGGAACTAGAGTGCACTGAAAGTGGGTGACACATCCAGGAGCACGGCCGCTGGCTGACGGTGAGTCCCCCGGACAGTGCCCCCACCCTAAATGTCTTTTTGCAGTTAAAACTGGGTGGTGATTGTCATGGGAAAAATTGTGTCTTCCTTACTTCTATGCAGTTATTAAACGATTCATGATTTATGTTTTGCATTTAATATTTTATGCCTTGTCTTACTGTATGCATTTGGCATTTCACCTAGATTGTTCAATGGTTGTCTCTGCCTGATAGACCCTCAACTCTAGCCTCCAAAACCCAAAGCCGGGGTGTTGTGTCTCTCTGTATGTTGAGACTTGGTGCTCCTTTCTCACAGATGCAGGTGTGAGAAAGTAAAAATCTTCAAACACTGCGTCAGGGAGGAGATGGTGCATGTAATTTGATTGGGTTAGATAGACATTCCACCCTAGTCGGACAGAGAAGCTAAAAGGCAGAAACAACTTGAGGATTGTGTGATCTTTGCATTATACCTCCGTGGTGTATGTTCTGATCTCCCCAGCTGGCTTTTGATTTGCTTTCCTCATTATTTTTATGTTCTTTATTATTTCAATAAATCGCACAAAAGGACAACTCTCTCATCTGCTTCTTTAAGGAAAATTTCCACCACAGTGATCTCTCCACCAGGGCCAGTGGGCGAAGCCACAACTGGCCTCAGCCCCAGGCCCCAGTGAAAGAGCCCACCCCCGGGCCTAAATGTATGTGTATGTGGCTATGTATGAGGAACTTTGGGAGATCACCAATTCTCCAAGGGGTCCAGCAGACAGATCCCACCGCCCCCCACAACCCCCAGGCAGGAAAAGATAGCTGAGACCCGGGGACCGCAGTACTACTGCCCAGGCACCACACGCAGCACAGCCAGAGCCATCCTCACCCTTCTTCCACACTTACCCATTCTCTCGCTTAAGTATGCCCATGCTCGCCCTGTGTAGTGCTACAATAAAACCTAGTGCTATACTCAAACACATGGACCCTTTCAACGTCTTGTTCCAAAGCGATGGCTAACACACCATCATTCAGAACAGAAAGGGGGGATGTTGGGGGACCTCATCTGTATACACTGTTGTTACGGACCCAGGCTCGGGGGGTGGTTGTGTCTGTGTCTGCGTGGATGATTGTGCGGTAAGCGCGAGTGTGCGTAGGTTTCGTCGGGGTGTGGTTACAGATGGGCGGGCAAACAGGTGGTTGGACGATGGAGCAGCAGACGCCCCCCCCAAACGACGAGAGACAACAGCTTGAGTTTTGACAGAGAATTAACAGTGTGACCAATGTTTTTGTCAAAATCGTGTGATTTGTTTGTTTGCGCCGATGTGCCTGTTTCGCCACACCGTAGGGGTGAGCTGCCTTTTTGTTTGATTGATTTTCTCCTGTTTATTGCGTAGTTTTGTTTGTTGTTTTGGCCTTGGCTCACCCCGAAGTCTTTTGTGGTTGTTTTTCGTTCTGCACTGCGGGGGAACCATACCTGGCTACCCCGCTGAGACGTCCAAACTCCCCACTGATACAAGCAACAAATGGCGGAGGAACTTGGACGTCAGCCATCCTGATTGGACCACACAATGGGACGGGCGTGACCGTAAACACAGTTATTAAAAAGAGCTGCTGTGACCAAACATTCGCCCCTTATTCTCTCCAGCCCTTATCCTCTCTTCCACTGGTTCTCTCCACCCATTGTCCTCTATAGACCCTTGCTCTCCTCCTTCTCTCCGTTACCTCCGTCCACCTGGAGCTTCCCTCTGCCCCCGGTACGCCTGGAGCCTCCACCACAGCCAGCAGCTGAATCAACATGGACATCGTCACAGAGAACGGGCCTGATCACCCATCTACTCCCAGCCACCCGGCAGGAAACCGCCAGCTTAATCATCTCACCCGCTGCCGACCTCAGTTGATCACGACATAACTGTCTAGCGCACGATTCAATCACTGCGTGCTTCCGCAATCACGTGATTATATCGCCGAATATAGCCCAACGTGCTTGCAAGACTGCAAGCCTTAGTTACGCTAGTCCCACTTCACATAGCTTCCCACGCTTCCTTTTCCTGTGGGCGCCAGACACGCATGCTCCATTCAAAGAGCTCACCGGCACACGCAGCTCCCGTGCAGCTGTGCCATCTCACCATGTCCCTAAAAGGGGGGCGTGCTTTCTCTCTCTCCTCACTCTCACACACACACACACACACACACACACACACACACACACACACACACACACACACACACACACACACACACACACACACACACACACACACACACAGACACACTTTTATCTCAGGTAACGCACATACACAAAGTACTTCCATACGAACACACAATCCGAATAAGTTGTTATTTGCTGAGTTATTCAAGATATTGTTGATTCAGTTAACAATTATTAATCAATAACAATTAACCAAATGACCAAGTTTTGTGAATCTAAATTATAAACATAATTGGTATCTCCACTCAGGAGCTATAAATCCAGTTATTATAATTTGTGCTCCTTGCATATTCCCAACCGACATAACATCATATTAGGAAAATCATAAATCAGTGTACAGCAAAAGACTGAGGATACAACCTTGTGGGAGCCGGTGTTTAGACTCTGACTGTGGAGGGATAGGGACCCACTCTGAAGCTCTGTTAGAAAGCAGCAGCTAGTGGGAGAGAGTCTAATTTTCATCAATGTTTCTATTAGTCTGTCTAGTAGTATTGTATTGAATGCAGCGTCAACAAGATTAGCTTAACACTCTTGCATACACAGTTGGTAGATGGTGGTGTGGAACGCTGTGACATAGGTTCAAAACACTTTATTATGACAGGTGTCAGTTTTACTGGTTGGTATTCGTTGAGGCTACCAAATGGTGGTCTTTTTAGACAATGTGTAGAAAACTATTACTCCGTTACGTTTGGCATAGCGGGAAAAAATCTGCACATCTTCCTCCTTTTCGTTTCTTATGGTTCTCTTTCAACAGCTCCCCAGAACACTTTTCCCACCTTCTCGGCACATTCTTCTGACTACTTAGCACCTTTCCAACTCTGTCTTTAATCATCCTTATTTATTGCACATCTCTATCGGTCTGTCTGGTTAGCCTGCACAAGTCTGTCTCTCCTCTCATGTCTAACTTGGCATAATTCCACCTTCTATTAGCCAGCCTCTTCCTCTGAATGCAGCCCTGTACTTCCTCATTTCACCACCAAGTGTCTTTATCTTTTTTCCTCCTTCCAGATGACCCACTCAGCACTATCCTACCTGTGTCACTAACAACTTCTGCTAGTATCCTAGTCTAGATGCTCTTGCGCTCTTCCTGGCCACCTTTTCCACCACTTGGTCTTCTTTTGTGTCTTTCCTCTCTTCTTCTTCCTGACCACCTGAGTCATCTACACACCACCATACAGTGCTGTCTGCCTACACTCTGTCCTATCACCACTTTACAGTCACTAAGTTGGTGGAGATTCTCAGTCATCTAGGTTAAATAGTCTAAAGGTTGAGTCACACTCCCTTCTCCTGCTTTTTTCAGCACTATCATTCAGTTTGTAACAAGTGCATGGTTTACTGAGGAAGACCGTATCATTCCTAACATGGTGTCAGTGGCATTTGCTTCTTTGTTCAACTGTGTTCTTAGTTTTTTCTTCTTCAGAATTACAGACTCGGTGGGCTCTCAGTACCAAGACTTACGAAATTCACTATGCGACTATGGTATGATCCTACTCCACAGGGCTACACATTCTTCTCAACAGAACTGTATTTACTTAAAATGGGCTGTTTCCCACCAATCATGGGTGGTTCATGTGCAAAAGTGTCCTTGGGCAAGACACTCAACCCAATGTTGCCTCTGGTGTGTTCGGTTAAGCTTTGCCACTGATGTGTGAATGGGTGAATGTGATGCAGTGTCAAAGCACTTGAAAAAGGTAAGAAAAACTTTGTACAAGTGCAGAACATTTAGCATTTCTTTTAAATTGAGCCGTCCACTGCCTAGTCCTTACGTCAGGCTGGATCTAAAACTGTTTATCCCATTTCTAGGGAAAAAAATACTTCTTCTAATGAATGTGACGGATCGTGGAAGAATAAGCGGAGGATTCAGTGTAATTACTATCTCAGTTCACGGAGGAAAACACTTCTCCTCTGCCTTGAAACACAAACAGCCACTGTCATTGAAGCTACTGAGTGGTGATAGAGTAAAGCAACAGCTTTGACCAGAAGCACTGGACGCCGCTTCATTGAATTTTATTACTTGCATTCGTTATATGTCTGTTAGAAAGACAAATACAGTAATTCAACCAACTGTGAAGCTGGTGCAAACAGACAGTGGCTGCACATTTCATAGACTTGTTTATACCAGTGATGGTTGAGAGTGAATTTATTACCTACAAAAGCTCTGCAATTACAGCTGATACGAAAGCTCATGGTTCAAGGCACAAGGGGTGATACAGGGATGCAGGCTTCCAACTTATAGCTGACATTATTACTAGTTATGATGGAAGACTAAACATACAACATTTAATGAGTGATTGTGAGCATTTGTATATGGAAGCATAAAAAAGGTCCTACAAGGAAGGTGAGCGTTAATCTTGAATCACTGAACATTTAAGTGCATCACACACCATTCTGCTGACATCACTTCCTGACAGTAATACGTTTGCTTTGCTGCTTCCTGCCTTTCTGTTATTGGTGGTTCATATTCATTCCTTGTGTGAACACTCTTGATATTTTGATATTTACTATCTGGTTCCTCCTAGTCATGTATTTTTGATTAGCTCTGGTAAGAGTCTTGATTTCATGTTTTCTGCGTTTGCTTAGTTATTTGAAACCTTGCTTGTTAATCCCTTTTTGCTCCTTTCTATTTGGAATTAGTCTTGTAATAGTTACTTAGTGTTACATCAGTTCAGTTACCTTAATTAACAAGACAAGTTAATGAAATTATTACTGAAACTATGGTTTGTTGTTTGCATTTTAATATAAAAACTCTTCTTTGATTACTCTGAGTTTTGTAACTGATGTGGATTGTAAGTAGCCAATTGTGCCCCAGTCCCAGTCCTGGTCTTCTGACAGAAAACTTGTTAGTCGGTTATTTGTGGCCTTTTAATGCTTCCATGTTTGGGGCAAAGCTATACAAAGCAGCTCTGAGAATAAAGGATCATATTTGGTATTGTACAGTATAGTAATTTAGAGCACATCAGAAAGAAGCTTTAGTGAAGTGTATGTATTACTGCATCCACAATCAAAAAGGACCCCCAAGCACAGTAATGACAGTCCACAGTCTGACTGCTACACTATAATACAGCATCCTTGTGTGATTTGAACAACTGGCTGTTGCAGACTCTGTTCCATGTGTATAAACCTTTTCCAGTACTTTACAGTATTAAGAGCGCTGCGTGGTACATGGTGCCACTTCCTACTAAAACTACAGTTTGAGGCTTGGACCATGTTGCAAAGCCGAACAAACTGCAACCATATTATACTTATGTCAGATTTGTCATGGATAACACATATCAATATCTTTAGAAGCTCAGTGTAAACAACGGTATGATGGTGATGATGTGGCAGAGCAGATGAATCAGTGTCTATAGGAACTCTTCTCCTCTTCACTGGATCGTCTTACTGAGCTCCGAGGCTTCAAGCATTTTCTGAAACAACAGAAAACAGCAACACAATCATGAATTCATTTGATTTGAAATGTTGGTTGAAAGACGTGATCATGTACAGTAGTTAATATTCTTAATATTCTTGACTGAGTTAATATTTGTTAGCCTCCATAAAAGGCTTCTTTGTTTTTTAGCTTGTTTAGTCACGGGCTCAAACCATCAGTATGACATGCTTATAATTTTAGGTAAATAATAATTCATCTTTAATAAATAAAATAGTTTTTAATAGGTTTTAAAGACTATACCAACAAAACTACATTTTTCAGTAATGAAAGTCAGGCTATGTTAGCAGTTTTAGTTCTGTCACCTTTCTGGGTTTCCTAGTTTAGCTTTAGATATTACATAATCTAAGACTTAAATGACAAACCTGCCCCTTTGGATCCTACTTATTACACTTGTTCAAAAAGAGAGAGGTACAGCCACCAGTAAAATGAGAGAGCTTTAAGTCTGCGCAAACACACACAAAGTTCTCATCCTCTGCATAACTGGCTCTGTCTAAAACATACCAGTCTCAGCCATGGACACATATGATATTTAGTTTGAACCTCGGAAAACACACATCGTCTAAATACCTGCAAAACTGTATCATGACCTTCATTTAGTTCAGATATGAACTTTTTTCTGCATGAAATCTAGTAAATGTAATGATTCAGTAAAGCAGGAGCCTCTGATGCTACAGGGAAGCTGTGATGTGAAGTGTTGTAATGGACAGAAAGACTAAGATGGCTTTGGATAGAGGCCATAGCTTGTGGTGACTAAATGATAAAATAACATTTCATCAAAAGTATTGTCAGTGATTTCTACCTAGCATTTTAACAATGCATTGCATTAACCAACACATTGACAAGACACTGATCCCCAAGGTGTCCCCAAAGGACACATCAGCACATGAACTTATGATTGATAAAGTGCATGTAATCCACTGGTGCTTTACCTTTTTCTTCAGGGCCTCCTGTGATTCAAACTCAAGACGGGCCAGTTTGATCTGTATGTGTTTGGGAACATCAGGAATGAGGAAGGTCAGGATGAACTTGAAGGCCAGCAGTACATGCTGGAATCACAAAAAGACAGATACATGACAGAAGTTACAATACTTTAGGTGTGCTTAGAAATAGAGAGAAACATGACTCAGTGACAGAATGACGTTTATTGAATACAAGAAAATAAAAGAAGCAAAAAATGATTTCATATGCCAGGCAGCCACTGCGTAAATCCCTAAAGCTAAATGAGGAAAAGATACAGAGTTTGGCAGAATGCCCAAATGAATCAGAAAGAAAAAACCTCTTGATTTACTAGATCAACTTAAAGACCATGTTGACTTTAGTTTTGTATGCTCGTTAACCTGAAGATGTAAAACAGTAGAACACAGGACTTACAACATGTAAATGTTGTGTGTCACCAGTCGTGACACTGCCTTTTATGCCACCAGGGGACACTCTTGTCCTAATTTGTTTGTCCTTGTTTTCTTGTGACGTAATTTCCAGTCGATTTATTGAGTTTATTTAGTTTGTTGTACACCTGTTTGTATAGCATTTAAGGTCTTGTTAGTGTCTGTTATTTGTTGATTTATCTTATGACATGATGTTATGTGTACAGGTGCCTGTTTTTTGTAATAACTATTATGGTTTTGCTGAAACAAGCTTGTTTATCAAGGGTGCAAATCAGCAATAATGGTCCTCATCATTGCTACAATGACTGAGCCCTGAGCTTTGGAGTTCCCCACCTTTGGAGAACAGCACCAATCCAAATTATTTGCTTTAAATAGGGAAATTTAATTGTTTTCCAGATTGCAGTAAATCTATTTTAGTTTGTTATTTTTTAAATTCAACTGCCCCAGATTATTCTGTGACTATTTATATTCAGTTATACATTAAATGCTATTACATGTATGAATTCTTCAGAAATACAGTATTTAGCATGCACAGTGCATTTTCTTCTGGAACGGCTAAATCTCATTAAATTATACATCCTAGGGAACAACCAGTGTTCTGAGTAATGGTTGCCCCTTAGATTGCCCCTTCCACTATCCAGCTTTCAGTACTTCATCCAGCTACTAGAGATGGTAAGTTTGATTATTTTAACTGACCCGGATCTTTAACTCTCGAACAGTAATGTGAATGAATCAAGACAATAATAAGTTCCCTAAAATGTTTACCTGGTGCATTTATTGTGTCCAAAGCATGACATTATTATTATTATTATTTTTATGATTGTGGCAGAGTATAACACTAAATTATTATGTTGATATAATTTTTGAAAGTATTTATTTACAAGTGCACTTACATTATATACACAAAAACATACAATATTAAACACCCATGTACAAAATCAAAGACCACAAATTAATTATGAATCCATGAATAAATCATGTATGTCAGCTGTCAGGTGACAAATAAATGAACGTCAAATACCAGACATTGTTCATTTCTTTGTTCCTCAGTCTGATGTAAAGCTGTCGAGTGAAAAATAAATGAACAAACAATCCGTAAGGATCCATATACAGTAAACTGATTGCGAACAATCTGGACTGCTGGCTGCTCCCCACAGAGCCTGAGTGGCCTGGATGTTATGTGACAAATCCCTGAGGGCAGACGCTCAGTTGAGTGAGTCATGAACAAATCATGGAAAATAAGCAGGAAAATGAATAAAAATTTGTTTTTGTTTCGTTTTAAACAAAACAAATGGAGGACTCATTCCTCCATGATCATATAAAAAAATTAGTTTATATTAAAGGAATCGTTAAAGAACAAAAAATCACTACCAATTACCACTTCTCCAGTGCATTTAACACTATCTACCTTCTGCTCCTCAGAGGCAATCTGACAGAGATGGTAGTGAGCTCACATCTGGCCACATGAATACATCTGGCCACATGGAGTACAGACTACCTTACAGGCAAACCCCAGTATGGACGACAAGGTAACTGCAAGTCAGACACACTGGTCAGCGGCACAGGACCGCAAGGGACGGTACTCTTCAGTCCTGTTTGCATTGTACACATCGAACAACGCATCCTCAACTACCTATACTTGAAGTCCACCAAAACCAAAGAGAAGGAGATGAACTTCAGGAGGAACAGGCCTCAACTGGAGCGTGTGACCATCAACTGTGACTGTTTAAAGGTGGTCAATTCATATAAATACCTGGAAGAACAGCTGGATGAAAAACTGGACAACTCTGTGTAGAAAAGGACAAAGCCGCCTTTATGTTCTAAGAAGACCGGCATCCTCCAACATCTGCAAAAACATGCTGCAGATGTTCTACCAGTCTGTTGTGGAAAGTGCCCTCTTCTATGCGGTACTGGAGAGACAGCATCAAGAAAAAGGACTTCTCATGACTGGATAAGCTGTTCAGGAAAGCAGACTCTGTCATAGGCACAGAGTTGGACAGCTTAACTTCTGTGACAAAGTGACATAAACTGAACAGACTTTTGTCGATAATGGACAATCAATCACTGCACCACGTAATCGCCAGTCAGAAGAAAATCTCTAGTATGCTCTCACACACATGCACACAGACAGAGAACAGGCACCTTACAGCTTCAACTGAAAACCTGAGAAAATACAACTTTATAAAAGTTCATTCATGTCACAGTTAAGCATTGTGCTTAATTTATTTATCATAGATAAGCATAAGAATGGCAGTTCACGCTACCACAGCTGCTAAATTACCTTGTGGAGGTCAGCTACCTTTATGTTACCATAAATTTGGCAAAATAATGGTTTGTGGGTTGAAAACTCCTTCATGTGCAGTGGTTTAATGAGAAGCCTTATAATTGCCTAGTATTGTGCATTTATTCTGTTACAAAACCATTCTATTTTTTAATATTTTAATCAAACATGTTATTGAACAAAACTGATCTGATTTCTTCTCTCGTTGAGTGTTTGCCCTGTTTTTGCCATTACTGACCAGAGTTCACGCTGAGCACTGAGGTAAGCAACGAAAAGGGTAAAAACTGGGAGCCAGTTCTCACTCGATGTGAACCGGCTCTTCTGATTCACTACAAAGCTCTCAAAGCCAATTCTTTTGTGCATGACATAACTAGAAGCCTCCCTTCAGACAGAATGGCCAAAAAACAAACCTGGTTGAACTGGTTTTACACCAGCGTCTTCACCCCAAAGCATCCTGCAGAACTGTTACCTGATTTGATTTTGATTTAAAATGAGATATATTTCTTTTATTTAAAAAGGATAAATTTGTAATACATGAATCAAATGAAATTACAACTCATTATGATAATTATAATTTGTATAAAATATTTATCCAAAACAACAATTTAGAATCATTTATAACAATCATTTGAGTAATATAACATGCTTTATATATTTGAGACAAGCATTACTCTGTGGTATAACTAACCTATTGTATAGAGCTTTATAGCTGTGTTGTACTGTGTTGTTCTCATTTATCATCATCATGCTTGTAAAAAACAGCTCTTAGGTGGGCAAAACACTAAGTAGGTGTGAAGAACCCTCCCCCAAGAAGGATACAAACTGTAGGAGCTACAAACGTTTCTGCTACAGATAAAATCATTTGACATGACTCAACCTTCAGACAACCTCACCTGAGTCATGAGAACCAGATATATTTGGGCACAAATACCTTTTGTACATTGTCTTATTATCTTTTGAGAGAATTTGCTACCTCCTGGAGTTTATTATCTCCTCTCCTCACTAAGTGTTTGTCTATTGTTGATTTCTTTATAGTGAAGATCTAGATTTTTGATGACACGAATTTATGTAGGATTGCATAGAATAACTGACTAGTGTTTTTAGGTTGATACCCTGCAATCACAGATGTATGGCATGCTTTCGAACATTTCTTAGGGTTTACAGGCAGAGGTGGCAGAGGAACACGACACTAATATTCAATAAAAGTGCAAATAATTGTGCCTAGAAATTAGAGAATTTTCTTTTCTCTTTCGGCATTTCTCATCAGGGGTCGCCAACCAATCATCCTTTTCCACTTCACTATCCAGGGCATCTTCTAATTAATTAATCCAAGATGGTGCTGCCTGCGTAGCAGAAAAGAAGAAGAGGCTGCAGGGCAGGATGTAGGCTCCAGGAGAAGAAATGGAGGTAGAAAGCATATGTGCCCTCCATCATTATGGAGAACGTTCGATCTCTCTCCAATAAGATGGATGAGCTAACAGTGCTAACTCGGCTTCAGCAGGAGTACTGGGAGTGTAGCCTTACAGTCGTAGCACTTAAGTGTCAGCCTTTACGGTGATCCAATTCCATTTTCAGCGCAGTATCACCTTGTTTTTAACGCGTTGGAGCGTGTGTTACGTCTTTTTGGCCTGTAGGGGGCAATCAGCGCACACACTGGCCCCTATAACACTGTACTATGACCATGTTATGGGCCTGCCAAGTCGTTCCAGCCTCCTTCCCTGCCAGCGGATCCTACTCACCACCAGGTGGTAATCAGTTGACAGCTCAGCCCCTCTCTTCACCCGAGTGTCCAAAACATATGGCCGAAGGTCAGGTGAAACGACTACAAAGTCTATCATCGACCTCCGGCCTAGGGTGTCCTGGTGCCATGTGCACCGATGGAGTAGAAGAGGGTGCAGCCCCTCTCAAGGAGTTGGGTTCCAGAGCCCAGGCTGTGTGTGGAGGTGAGCCCGACTATTTGTAGCCGGTACCGCTCGACCTCCTGCACAAGCTCAGGCTCCTTTCCCCCAGTGACGTGACATTCCATGTCCCAATAGCCAGATTGGTTATGCTCTTACGGTCTGTGGCCGGCCGGACCAGGCCAACCCCGGGCCTGGCTCCAGGGTGGGACCCCGGCTGCGCCATACCAGGCGACGTCTCTGGTCGTCTGCCTTTCATAGGGGGGTTTGTGAACCACTCCTAATCTGGCCCGTCGCCCAGGACCTGTTTGCCTTGGGAGACCCTACCAGGGGCATTTAGCCCACGACAACATAGCTCCTGGGGTCGTTCGGGCACACAAACTCCTCCACCACGATAAGGCATTCAAGGAGGAAACACTGTTTTCAGCTCATTATTAAGTTTTTAACACGCTTCTTTGATTAAATGTCGTTTGTCAGTTTTATAAAGAAAAACGAGAAAACGGTCTGTGTATGTTCTAACAGTTTGATTTCCCCCTCCAGAATAAAAGCTGAGAAAACGAGAATGGCGTTCATTAACAACAGGTGGAGCAACCCAGCGCACGTCTCTGTTGGAGAAGAGCACTGCACCAGAGACATTGAGCTTCTTGCTGGTGGCAAGTTTTCACACGTCGTTGTGCTCGCTGTGTACATCCCCCCCTCGGTTGACGCAGCCGCAGCGTGTGAGCAACTGTACAGATTGGTGATGCGAACACAGACGAGGCATCCACAGGCGCTCCTGCTCATCAGCAGTGACTTTAATCACATGTCACTCCTGTCCACCTTCCTCTGATCACAACCTGGTACAGCTCCCAGAATACACACCCAGGGTGAGAAGGGAACCAGCACAGAAAAAGTCTGTGAGTGTATGGACTGATGAGGCCTGTGAGAGACTCAGAGACTGTTTCGAGACCACAGACATGGTGAGGACATGAGCCTGACCCACTGCATCACAGACTACATCAACTTCTGTGCTAAAAACACGATACACACCCAGAGGGTGAGGTGCTTCCCAAATAACAAGCAACTGGGACCCTTGACCCTTGAACTTAAAGCCCTACTGAACAAGAAGAAGCGGGCTTTTATCTCAGAGGACAGAAAAGAGTAGCAGAGAATTCAGCACAAACTCATATACAAGATCAGGCAGGATGTGAAGAAGTGGATGTGCCTGAAGACCATCTCTGGCCACGGAGAGAACAGAGGTTCAGGATCAGCTGATGGTGACTTGGACCTGGCCAATGAGCTGGATCTGTTCTTCAACAGATTTGACTCCAGCCCTCCCCTCTCCACTTAACTTGTCTCCTGTCCAGCAGTGGCACTAACCCCCATGTGTTCACACCTCTTCACACCACTGCCCTCCACAACCAGCACACCTCTGTCCCCCACGTCCTCCCCTTCTCCCCAACTTAAGATAGGGTGAGGAAACAACTGAGACTTAGAATGGCATAAGACGAGAAAAGCCTCAGGTCCAGACGGCATCAGCCCCAGACTGCTAAAGGACTGTACTGACCAACTCTGTGATGTGGTCACATACATCTTTAACCTGAGTCTGGAGACGGTCCCTGAGCTGGAGTTATCACGCCATTCAATGTTCATTATCAGTGGTTATCAGCCCATACGTATGAGTTGCCCACCTATCTACTGGCAGCGGTGAATAGGTGCAGTAGATCGCTGTCAGTGATCTGTAAGGTTGATCACTGCTCAGATGATTTAACCAGTCAGTAGGGGCGCTGTTGAGTGGTTGTTGTTCAGACGGGAGGATCGAAGTTTTTGATATTGATTTATTAGCGAGCATAACTTAGCAAATAGCTAGCGGTATTGTGTTAGCTAACTTTAACCTGAACCCCCCACCCGTTATCCAGCCCTAACCCTAACCACAATAACCTCTAAAGCTGCTTAACATAGCAACTTAGCTAGCTGTTAGCCACCTACTGGCCCGTACGAATGCGCTGATAAGTTCTGATCAGCCCATTTGTTATGGCTGATAACATCCGAAGCGGGTCCTCGTTTAGACACTTGTATTGTGTCTTACTACGACTGACTTTCATGCCTCTACTTTTCAGAGGCCAAACACCTCTCCAGCTGTTCCTCCACATGCTCTCTACTCTCACTTCAAATCACAATGTCATCCTCAAACATCATTGTCCAGGGAGATTCCTGTCTAATCTCGTCTGTCAGCCTGTCCATCAACATAGCAAACAAGAAGAGACTCAAAGCTGATCCTTGGTGTATTCCCACCTCCACCTTGAACTTCTCTGTCTGACCTACTACTCTGGCATACTTCTCTACCACTCCCGTCAACTTCATACAGTACCACAGTTCCTCCCTTGGCACTCTATCATACGCATTCTCTAAATCCACAAAGTCACAATGCAGCCCATTTCTAACCATCACTGTACTTTTCCATCAACATTCTCAAAGTGAAAATGGCATCAGTGGTGCTCTCACGAAAACATAGTACTACTAACAAAACTCCACCTTCTTTCTATGCCTGGCTTCCACTACTCTTTCCCAAAGCTTCACTGTGTGGCTCATCGACTTTATTCCGCTGTAGTTGCTACAGTTCTGCATATCACCCAATGCTTCTCCATTCCTCAGGCATTTTGTCACTCTCTAGAATCCTGTTGAACACCTCTTTAGGTATATCGTCAGGACCAACAACCTTTTCACTCTTTATCCTTTTCAGGGTCTTCCTCACCCCATCCTTCTAATCTCTGCTATTTCCTGCTTCACAGCATCCACATCTTCCTCCCTTATTTCCCTGTCATTGTCCTTATGCATCAGCTCCTTTAAAATACTCCATCCATTTTCTTTGCACACTCTCCTGGTTGTTAACCCCTTTTGCATCACTGACTTTAATCACCTTTATCTGTTGCACATCCTTCCCATCTCTATCTCTCTGTCTGGCTAGCCTGTACAAGTCCTTCTGTCTTTCCTTCTGTCTAACCTGTCATACAGCTCATCGTAAGCTTTCTGTTTGGCCACCTCCCTCTTCACTCGCGCTGCGCTGTGCTTCCTTGTACTCCTGTCTACTTTCCTCAGTCCTTTCTACATTCAACTTCCTTTTAGCCAACCTCTTCCTCTGGATGTACTGTAGGCCTGAACTTCCTCATTCCAACAAGTGTCTTTATCCTTTTTTCTCCTTCCAGATGTTTCTCAGTCATCTGGAAGCTCTTCCTGACCACCCAGAGCCTGTCTCAGCTTCTGCCCGAATTCCGCATAGGTTTCTTCTGAGGGTGCAACCAGCTGCTGAAATCAAGCAAATCTGTTAAGTAAACAATCGGAGCAAAATAAATAAGAAGCAGGGATGTACCTTAGGCTATCACACTCACTAACAACTAAACAACTGGTGTACTGTGGTTTACCTTGGAGTTTAACACTAATACCAATAATAGTGCTGAGGTATGTGCACATACTCATACAAACATATACATATCATACACATATGCATTGTTATACATATCCCATACTATTTAATAAAAGTCATGACATACAACACCACAATTTCCATATTCACACATTATTGATATTGGTAGTGATAAGTATCAGTAATATTTACAGTTGGATTTGGAAAGCCTGTTCAGGTGTTGAGTGTTCCACTACAAGGTTAGTAAGGCTGTAGCTTAACATTATTCACCCAAAGGGTGAGGCTGACTTTGGTGCATGAACAATGCCACTTGTGGAAGCCAGGGTGATGTGCGGAGCTCGGACACTACGCCCATCCAACAAGCAGAGGAAAGAATCCTAGCAGCCAGGGAGCCCACACACCTTCAGTTCCAGGAGGGCAGGTGTTGCGACCCATGCCGCCCACACAGAGCCCTCCAGGCAGAGTTGCAGCAGCCACAGAGACAGCACCCGAGGTCAGAGTGAGCCACCGTGGGTCAACGCTGTCCGCCCCATGAGAACCAGGGGTAAACACTCCCCCTGGTGGGCGGGTCGGCCTGAAAGAGTGGAACCCGAGGACCCACGGTCCGTAGGGAGCCCGCCAGGAGATGCCCCTGTGCCCAGAGTGCGGCCCACCCCCAGTCCACCACCCCTACACGAGCGGAGCGGGGCCTACCCTATCGGCCCAACCTCATTCCCTGGCACCACACCAGGCCTGCAGCACAAGGCCAGCAATTGGTGGGGGTCAGCAGAAAAGAGACTACCCAGGCAGACGATCAACGTACCCCGAACGACCCCCCACATTCCAACTGCACCACACGCATACAAACTCACACAAACACAGACGCATACACCCACCCACACGTACAACACACATCATCACATCGACACACATACACCATAAACTCTCTCACAACAAACTAGTCAATCATACGTGAACCAGCCCCCCCTCACGCTAAATGTCTTTTTGCAGTTAAAACTGGGTGGTGATCTCTCCACCAGGGCCAGTGGGCGAGGCCACAACTGGCCTCAGCCCCAGGCCTCAGTGAAAGAGCCCACCCCCGGCCCTAAATGTGTGTGTGTGGCTATGTATGAGGAACTTTGGGAGGATGGAAGCCAATTGTCCAAGGGGTCCAGCAGACAGAGCCATCAATGTGAAGGCTCCGTCCACTAGCCCCCCGGAAAGAGCCCCCAGATTCTTGGACGAGTGTGTATGACTAATGCAATTAAAACTGCAGAGCATCGCACTTGGGAGGGACGGAACCACTTCCCGGTAGCCCCGGTCCCTCCATCAGCAGGGCGCCCCTTGCAGACCTAAGTGGGTGAATGTGGAGAAATGTAGTTGGGAAGCAGAGCACTAGGGTCCGCAGAGCCAGGTTCCCGACTGCCTGTGCTACCCATCCCACCGCCCCCCACAACCCCCAGCCAGGAAGAGACTGCCGAGACCCAGGGACCGCAGTACTACTGCCCAGGCACCACACGCAGCACAGCCAGAGCCATCCTCACCCTTCTTTAACACTTACTCATTCTCTCGCTCAAGTATGCCCATGCTCGCCCCGTGTAGTGCTACACTCAAACCTACACACATACTCTGCGGCTGTGCATTGAGGGCCAACCTCCGCCCAGGGCCCAATGAAGGTTGTAGCCTGAGTAGTCCGCCAACCCCCCGCAACAGGTCCGAGCAGTTACCAGAGGACGTCGGACCGCTAGGGCAGACAGCGCTCCACCCGAGCAGTTGGCAGCGCCCCACCCGAGCAGTTGGCAGCGCCCCAGGGGAGAGACACCCCTCCGGGCACAGGCAGGCAACCCTGGAGGGACTCCCCCAGACACAGGTCACCCAGGTCTCCACCCCCAGGTCCGCCCCCTGCACACCGGCAGGGAGGCCCGCCTCCGCTCCCCGAAGACAGGCACACGCCAACGCTCAAAATAGCCCTACTCCGGCACAGGACCGCCGGTCTCACCAGCCACCACACCCCCGCCGTAGGGGACACATGCGGCCAGCCTTGAATCCACCAGTCCCGTTCTCCCGGTTCTTAATGTAGGAAGGCACCCCCAACCACCAGTCACCCCCCCACCACTGTGCCAGACATGACGCAGCACCTGAGCTCCACGCATCTTTACCTGGAAATGGAATCAATCAGAGTATAGTTTTGGTCATTGATTTGACGAAGCAGACAATGTCTCTAAGGTTGTATAATCTAAAAAGCTCTTCAGGTACTGAGTAATGCTTAATTTTTTTTAGTTTTCTAAACTAATTTTTTTAGAGGATGATTTTCTTTGCGACACAGAAAGAAGTGTGTGTGATGAGTTTTTCTCTAGATCAAGCCCACTTAGATCTCCTAGAAGACAAAGTGCAGGGACCGCTGGGACTGGACAGAGTAACTGGGTTGACAGGTGTTCACATACTCTTTGCGAAAATTGCTGCGCAGGTGAACATGACCAGAATGCATGTAGGAATCTATCTGCTGTGTTAACTGTACAGTGAGGGCAAATATTTGAGTTTGTGAGACCCATTTGGAACATCCTTTGTCCTGTATAGTGAGTTCTATGAATAATTTTTTGTATTGTATTAGTTGTAGTTTTGTATTTTTTTTCATTCTGAATAAATTAGAATATATATTATTCCAGAACGTGTAATTAGTGGTGATGTTGAGATCAGCTTCCCATTTAGAGATTGGAAGGCTCACTGTCTGATCTGCACTGGAAATTATTGCATGTGGATGGGAGTATTCTTACTTTTTGCATTAAGTATTGACTTTAGTTGTTGGTATTCTAAGAAATTGGCACTAGTGATTTCATAGTGGGACACTAATTCTTCAAAAGAGATAAACTTGTCTCTTGTGAAAACATGTTTCAGATGTGTTATCCCTTTTGTATGCCAAGTTGTAAAGTGTATTGCCTTTTTTTGTATGATGTCTGGATTGTTCCAGAGAGGTGTGTTTTGGCAAAGAGAAAGCAAAGACTGATTCATTTTAAGAAAACTCCACCAGGCTGTCAGAGATGCTTTTATGCTAATGCTCTGGTAACAACTATGATGTTTGATTTTGGTGCTGATAAATGGCAGATCTGCAACTTTAATAGTTCCACAAAATGTTTGTTCAATGTCTATCCAGGAGGAGTCTGCTGGCATGGGTTTTTTATTCATTTGTGAATATGGTTCAGTCTATTGGCAAGAAAATAGTGGTGGAAGTTAGGTAGTACTAGGCCGCAGCAGCGTTTGGATTTTTGAAGAGTTTGTAAACTAATTCGTGGTGGCTTGGGTTTCCACAAAAACTGTGAGATGTAGGAGTCTAATGTCTTAAACCACGCCTGGGCTGGCTGAGCTGGAATCATTGAGAATATGTAATTAATTTTTGGCAGGATCATCATTTTTATGGTGGCAATTCTTCCCATAAGTGAAATGGGTAAGGACTGCCATTTTTTGAGGTTGGCTTCTATTTGTTTTAATAATGGATTGTAGTTTAGATAACAATAAGCTCTGATAGCACTAGACGACAATTCAATGCCCAAGTATTTAATGTTCCCTGAATGGAGTGTAGAAGGGTAGAAGAGATGTTAGTCACCTTAAGGTTAAGTGGTAGCACTATAGATTTGGTCCAGTTAATAAAGTATTCTGAAAGTCCTGAGAATTCATCTATGAAGCTGATAGTTGTAGGAAGAGACGTCTGTGGCTCCAGGAGAAACAGTAACACATTGTCAGCATATAAACTTATTTTAGCCTGTTTCATCAGAGTGAATTATTTATGGAGTGATTTTTTCTACTCTTCTAGCAAGTGCTTTTACACACTATTTTTAGACTTATTAGTGAAATTGGTCTATAACTTAATGGGAGTGTAGAGTTTTTTCCTGGTTTTTGGAGCAGGCTTATGAAGGCAGAATTCATATTTGTGGGTAATGAATGCTGCTGCCGTTTCATTTCAGCTACCAATTTGTAAAAGATGGGTGCCAGCATGGACCAGAACTCTTTATAAAATTCAGTTGGGAATCCATCTGGTCCTAGAGCTTTTTTATTGGGCATCTCCTGCAGAGCTTCATGTAGTTCTGCCAAAGATAACAATGAGTCTAGAGTTGTGGATTGTTCTTCCTTTAGCTTTGGCTGGTTCTAGTTTATTCAGGAACTCCTCTATGGCTGAGGTGGATGGATCTATTTGAAACGTATATAACTCTTATTTATATAACTCTTAAAGGTATCATTTATTTCATTTTATTTTCATTTATTAGTTTTTGAATGGAAGATTTGTTTCTCTTCTATATTTTTTAATTGGTTAGTTAAAAATTTACCACATTTGTTTGCATGGTCAAAGTTCTCCCAGCGTAATTGGTCTATCTGAAACAGAGTTTTGCAATCAATCATTATTATTTAATTTCAACTTTAGATTCCTTAGGTCTTCTAGGGTTCTATCATTGGTTGGAGAGGCAGCATATTTAATCTCTAGAGATTTTATTTTTTGCTCTAATTCTAATTCAAGTAGCATGTCCTTTTTTTTCTTGTGCGATGAATATGAAATTATTCTACCACTCATAACTGCCTTCCCAGTCTCCCAAAGAACACAGGGTGAGGTTCCCGGTGTATCGTTGATTTCTATAAAAGTTGCTCATTCTCTCCTGACATAACTGATGAAGTCTTGATCATTGAGTAATGATGTATTAAACCTCCAATTCCTGGTTGATGGTGTGACTGTCTTAATCAACGAAATGGACATTGGTGCATGATCACTGATTGTGATAGTGTGAATATTGGTGTCAGAGACATCTTGTAAGACGCGAGTTATTTGCTAAAATATAATCTATACGGGAGCGAGAGTGGTGAACTGGCGAGAAAAAGATATATTCCCTGGATGTAGGATGAAGAGAACGCCATGTGTCACAAAGACCGAAGTCATCAATGTACTGTTTTAAGGTCTGTACTGATTGCCAGTTCCTGTTGCTCACAGCTTTGCTTAGCCTGTCCAACTCTGGGTTAAATACTAAATTAAAGTCCCCTCCTACTATAAGTTTGGAACCAGAGTGAGCAGACAGTGATGTGAAGAAGCTGTGAAAGAAAGAGGGGTCGTCAACATTAGGGCAATACACATTAGCTATGCAATATTCAATGTTTCCTATCAAGATATTAATGATTATATATCTCCCTTCTGGATCTACAATGGTATCGTTGAGTTAAGATAATCTTTTTATTTATCAGGATAGCGACCCCTCTTTGTTTAGAATTGTAACCAGCTAAGTAAGCATGTGGGAACTCTGCTGATGCCAGAGTGTAATCTATAGTTTTGGGAATATGAGTTTCCTGTAGTAAAGAAATATCTTTTTGTAGAGTTTTCAAATGATTAAATATTTTAAATCGTTTCTCTTTCTTATTGATTCCACGTACATTCCAAGTGACAATCTTCAGTGGTGTCATATCTTACTGTACCTGACTGCTGTTGATCACTAGTCTTGTGTGTATGTAGTGTGACAGACTTTAGGTGTGTGGCTAAACTTAAGTACCTGTGTATTCTGAGTTGTGTGTTATCTATGTATGTGCACGTGTTTCCCCTGTGCAGTAGATGTTTGTGTGTGGCTGCTGGAGGGCTACATAGTGGCTGACTACGTGGGAGAAGAATAGAGAAAAGAAGGATGTACACAGTGTGGAGTGAAAGTAGGTGAAGGAAAAAGGAAAATTAAAAGGAAAATGAGTGATTAAGCATGATGGGTGCTTTGCAAAGTGAGTGAGTGAGTGAGTGAGTGAGTGAGTGAGTGACATTAGAATGACAAAAAAAACATTTACATGAAACATCTGCGAGGGAACGAATTTGAATACTGGATGTAAAGTTGCACTTAGTTGCATTGCATCTATTATTTTTCAACAAACCTTTTATATTAAACCATTTTTGTTACATACCACCTGCTAGTACAGCCACGGAGTTGCTTCCCGGTCCCGGTAGAGCCCCCAGTTGACGTACAGTTTGTCGACGCTGATAACAGCCCTGCAGCCTTCTGCCATGAACCTCTTACGGATGGGGAACAGTCGGTGGCGGCGGTCGAGGATCTCCTTGGGGAACTGGTTGTTGACGCTGTAGTTGGTTCCCTTCAGCTGTCTGCCTCGGCTCTTAACCAGTTCCTTCTGCTTAAAGTCATGAAACTTGGCAACGATGTGTCGAGGGCGCTGGCCATCCGGTCGTCTTCCTTCGAGTCTGTCGGAACGATGAAACGCCATCTTGTCGACAAATTCCACTGGAAATTTTATCTGTTGTTTAAGGAAGTTTTTAACGGTGATTTCCATGTTTTCCTCCGCCTGTTCTGGAATCCCAGAGAACACCAGGTCGTCCCTCATGCTGCGGGGCTGCAGATCAATGATGCCTTCTTTTATTTTTTTTATTTTCGGCAGCTAGCTGAGCCACATCCTACGTCAGGGACTGCTCCATTCCCTTCAAGGCCTCGTTCTCGGTGGCGAGAAAAAACACCTGCCACTGGCTAAATTCCAGGGAGTCGCGGAGGGCCATAAACTTTTTGTGGAGGAGTTCCACTAGCGCCAGACGCGCGTCAAAGCTTGTTATTTTTTTTTCTCTATGGACTCCAGGAAGTCCGTGATGTTTTTGTCCGCCGAGCTAGCGCCAGGTGACTCAGGTGAGTCAGACGGAAGGGATCTTTTGTTTGGAGCCGTGTCTTTTTTCCCTATTACCAGATGCTCAAAGCACTTGTCGATAAACTCAAAACTTTCTTCGGTGTTATCCAGAATGGTAATATTGTTTGCTTGATTTCTGTAGAATGAGGTAGTTATTTATTTATTTAAATTGGCGGATAGTTTGTCGGGCTGTTGTTTACTACCGGTGTTGCGCCGCCTTGTTGAATTTCTCGTGCTGTTCTCACAGCATCGCGCTGCTGTTCTCTCTAGCCAGGCCCCTTTAGCTGCTGCCGAGTCTCCTGGCGTAGCTGCTACCAGTCCCTCGGCAGGCCCCAGGCGGCTGGGTAATGACTGGGTGACCACGCGTAAGAAACGTAGCTTTAGACAGGCACCCATGGTTCACCACCAACCGCTTCATGTTTCAAACGGATTTTCCCCACTCAGCGACACACCCACTGAGAAACTCACTCTGATCATTGGTGACTCCATAGTCCGAAACGTGAAGTTAAGAGAATCCAGCAGTCATAGTTAAGTGTTTGCCTGGGACCAGAGCAGGCGACATTAAGTCTTATCTTAAGCTCCTGTCTAAGGATAAGCGCAAGTACGCTAAGATCGTAATACACGCAGGAGCTAATGGATGCCGGGTTACAATCGGAAGTCACTAAAACTAACATTGAGTTTGTGTGTTCATTTGCCAAAACAATGTACACTGCAGTTTTCTCTGGACCCCTCCCCAATGTGACCAGCGATGACATGTATAGACGGCTGTCATCGCATCGTTGTCTAGGTAGTGTCCTGCAAACAATGTGGGCTTTGTGGCTAATTGGAGCACTTTTTGGGGAAAACCTGGGCGATTAAAGGAGACAGCATCCATCCCAAATTGAACGGAGCCTCTCTGCTCTCTAGTAACATGGCCATGTTGCTTAGTCTCCCTAATCCGTGATAACTCGGAGTAGAGCCCAGGACGCAGAGTCACAGTCTTACATGCCGCTCTGCATGTTCTCTACAGCCGCCACCCACTCTTAGTCTTAGTTATCGCATAGAGACTGTGTCTGCTCCCCAACGACCTAAACTATACAAGCCACAAACAAATCAAACAGGAGTGACTTACCAGAATTTAATAAATATCAAAACGGTAGCTCTCAAAGAACAAAGTAAGAGTAAGTTAATAAAGTGCGGTTTATTAAATATCAGATCTCTCTCATCTAAATTCTTGTTAATAAATGACCTGACAAGTGACCATCACATAGACCTGTTCTGTCTCACTGAAACCTGGCTGCAGCAGGATAAATGTTAGTTTAAATGAGTCGACTCCAATGATTCACAACTAGACACAACTATTATGTTCCTAGAAGTAAAAGTAGAGGTGGAGGAGTAGCAGCAGAAATTTTTAACTCAGACTTATTAATTACGCCTAAACCTAAACACAGTTATAATTCCTTTGAGATTCTCACTCACACAGACTCTAAAACCCAGAAGCCAGTAGTGTTTTGTATTGTTTACCATCCTCCTGCTCCATATTCAGAGTTCTTACCTGAATTCTCTATATTCCCATCTGTCTTAGTTCTTAGCACAGATAAAGTCATTGTAGTGGGAGACTTTAACATTCATGTAGATGTTGACAGTAACTGTCTCAGCACTGCTTTTAACTCCTTAATAGACACTATTTGTTTTACTCAGCAAGTAAATAAACCCACTGATCAGTTTAACCATACCCTTGATCTGACATATTGGAGTTGAAATTTATAATTTGATAGTTCTTCCCCAAAACCCTGTTATCTGACCATTTCTTACCATAATTGACCTTACAGCAGATGGAAATAAAATTTACTATAGCAGAAATTTTTCTGCCTCACTGTCCTGTAGCTACATAGAGGAGATCAGTCACCTTAATCCTTATAAACAAATTGCCTGTCTTGTAGATGATGCTGCAGCTTCTCTACGGTCAATGTTAGACACAGTGGCTCCTCTGATAAAGAAGGCAGTGAATTAGAGGAGGTAAGCTCCAGGGTATAATTCAGAGATCTGCAGCCTAAAGCACAGGACCAGACAACTAGAGGCAGTGGTGTTCCAAAAAATAAATGTAGACTGCATAGCATTCAAAGACAGTCTATATAAAAAGCACTTTTTGCTGCTAGGAAAACATATTAGTCCTCCTAAATTGAGGAAAACAACAAAACCCCAGGTTCTTTTCAGCACTGTAGCCAAGCTGAGTAAGAGTCATAGCTGTGTTGAGCCTACTATCCCCTTAAAACTTAGCAGCAATGACTTTATGAACTACTTTACTAATAAAATTATCACCATTAGAGAAGATATACAGCAGTGACTTCCTGCAAACGACAGAAAGCACTGTCTAGATCCATCAACTTTAAATTTAACAAGTCCTTTGTCTTACCTGGACAGCCTTTCCCCTATAACTCATATGGAGTTAACTTCAATAATTAACTCTTCCAAGTCGTCCACTTGTCTTTTAGACCCAATCCCAACAGATTACCAGAAGTTCTACCTTTAATCAGCTCCATATTAAATGAAATCAACCAATCTTTACATATACTGTAGGCTATATACCACAGGCTTTTAAAAGTGGCTGTAGTCAAACCTTTATTGAAAAAAACTACTCTGGACCCTGGAGAACTATAGGCCCATTTCAAATTTACCCTTTATTTCTAAGAGTCTTGAAAAAATCATGGCTAAACAATTATCTGACCACCTGAGTGGGAATAATCTGTATGAAGATGTTCAGTCAGGATTTAGAAAACATAACAGCACAGAAACGGCTCTGGTTAGAGTCAATAATGATCTTCTCTAAGCTTCAGACAATGGTCTTGTCTCTGCCCTTGCCCTGTTAGAGCTTAGTGCTGCATTTGATAAAATTGATCATAACATTCTATCACAGAGACTAGAACATAGCACACATAGACAGTTACTGTCAACATCTACATGAATGTTAAAGTCTCCCACTACAATGACTTTATCTGTGAGAACTAAGACAGATGGGAACAGCACTGGGATGATTTAAATCCTCCCTTTCCTAAGAATTAAAAAAAACACACACCAGGCCTATTTAATATGGAACAATGGCCAGACAAAACTGTACAAAACAATTCAAATGATTCAACTGAATACATGACACAGGCTATGAATAAGGTGAAACAATGAGAAATACAACAGACATACAAAACTAAAGAAAGACACAGGCCTTTCCAAACACCAAAGACAGGAACAAAACAGATGGTAATGGTGGACAGACTAACCAGGAAACAGGATTTACAAACCAAGCAAGACCAGGTAACAAATCCCCAAATGTGGTGTGTGGTGGAAGTCATGACGACTGACCAGGCAGGAAATGGGAACAGGAAGTGATGTCGCCCACACCAGACAAGACAAACATCACAGTGCCTCCAACGGTTGGAGGGCAGAATCACCTTATCACTTAAGAATTTCTTCTACACAACCAAGCAAAGGTTAGTATTTTATAATATATAATTATTTTCATCATTGTTGAGAAATACTGAGTATAGTATGTGTATCAATTTTCTCATCCCTGCAGAGAAAAGATGGCTCCAGTTAGTTCCACATGTTGCAATCAGTCAGAGTTCTCACATTCTCTAGATTCATTTCTCTGGCTTCCCAGAGAAATTAATTAATTGGAAAAACCTTGTTTCCTGATAATTCGTCCTATCTTCAGATAAATCTTCAGATAAATTTGTGTAAGTCTACGGTAGCTCCCTGGCTGGTGTAAGTACTTTTGTACAGTTATTGGTCCATTGGCGACTCTCAGAGGTCAAACAAGGTAGTTGTTAATCATGTGAAAACGATTGTTAATCACACTGGAGAAAAATTATAAACAATAAACACAGCCATGCGTCTGCAATTAGATGAGAGGATATAAAAATATGATGCAAATCCCATAGCCCTGTTAGAGATTCCATTAGAAGCGTCTGTTGTTGGATCTCAACACAGCACAATAATCTGTGATGCACAGATACAGCTACAGACAGCAACATTGTCAAGGTGCCTGGTTTAATGATGGTCCATTCATTGGAACAGATTTGAAGCTCATACCAGATCATTGGTTCCTTGGTCAAAAAAAAATAATTTAACACACTTATTGTTAATTCTTGTCGCGCCCCTAAATATCATTCTGTCTTCAGCGTCAACACTAGTCAGTGGTTTAATTCAGAGACATCCTATTAGTTGCGGAACACAGTGTCAGGGGGTCAGTTTGTCTTCTCCTTGACCTCCACCGGTTTTAGGGACACTTTGGTGGTTTCGCTTCACGTCCACCTTAATGTCAGACCACTTTTATTCTTTTATTTCCGCTACTGTGCAGAACTGCAGCATTGACACCTGCACACACGGTCTCTGAGACTTACTGCGCAGACACAGACCGTATTTAAATGAGTTAACATATTTATATAGAGGTGTGTCATGGAGGAGTCTGCCACTCAACCTAAGCTAAGTTTTTGTGCATAAGCCCCCTCCGTACATGAGGCCTCAGGTCAGGCTACAACAATGATCCCATGTACCAGGGAGCCAGTGTTTTAAACCTTCTTTAAGCAGAGCAAAGAAAAAAACTCACATGTAGCTAAGGCAAGGTGTTCACCATATTTGGACTCCGGCTCCACCCACTGATCAAGGCTCTTTAACAGTCCCTCATTCATAGTAAATAGTCTGAGTTTGCAAAAATACTCAGTCAGGCCAGTTTACATCTTTACATAACTATACAACTTCACACAAATATGAAGCTTGGCCAAATGTAATGGCGACCAGTATAGGCAAGCCAAAGGTTACCTCAGTACATAGTCTATACCACTATACATGTGTGTGTATTACCTCAACGGCCACAGTCCACAGTATGAGCTGAGTCTCTGAATCAGGGAAGTAAGCCTTTACGTGTGGAGACATGCCAATTAATGCACAGTTGGTCACAACAGCGATCACGCTCATGGTTTCAAAGGCAAGCTGAAACCAAGAAAGCAGACACAGTTGTTGGTAAATGTTTGTTTCCTGTGCATGTCTAGTATTTTCATGTATTGTGTACTCACTTAATATTTCAGATGTAAGTAAAGACATATGTTAGTATTAGCTAATTTTTTAGCACAGCCCCTATTGTGTTCAGGAAACTCAAATAAAGGCCCAAAATGTGTCAGGACAAAATGAAAACCCTTTTCACAGATCTTACCTGCCAGACTCCGATGTCCGCTGCTGGGTCAGTAAAGGGGCGCTTGAAGACGTGGCACATTTTGAAGGCATCAGAGTAAACCTCAGTGATGTTGTTTAACACCACCAGGACAGCAGCCAGAGGGTAAACACATGAGAACAGGCTGACATAACCAAAGAGCAGGAACAACTCTAGGTAGTCATCAAAGGTGCCCTGAGACAGAGAGAGAGCCCTTTAGACAAATAAAAAAAAAAAAAAACTCCCTTCTCACCCCACGCGGGTGGTCTCTCATCCACTTTCCAAGCTCGGGTCCTCTACCAGAGGCCAGGGAGCTTGAGGTTCTGCGCAGTATCCTTGCTGTTCCTAGGACTGCACTTTTCTGGACTGAGATTTCGGATATTTTTCCAGGGATCTGTTGTAGCCACTCCTCCAGTTTCGGGGTCACAGCCCCCAGTGCTCCAATCACCACAGGCACCACTGTGGCCTTCACCTTACAAGCCTTCTCCAGTTCTTCTCTGAGCCCTCGGTATTTTTCTAGTTTCTCATGTTCCTTTTTCCTGATGTTGCCATCGCTTGGTATTGCCACATCCACCACTACGGCTTTCCTCTGTTCTTTATCCACCACCACAATGTCTGGTTGGTTCGCCATTACCATTCTGTCGGTCTGGATCTGGAAATCCCACAGGATCTTGGCTCGCTCGTTCTCTACCACCTTGGGAGGTGTTTCCCAGTTTGACATACATATGTGTATATATATATATATATATATATATATACACACACACACACACACACACACACACACACACACACACACACACACACACACACACACACAAAGCTAGAGATGATCAATGATCAATGTATCAATGTATGCCTAAGCGTAAGTAAGAGTTAACATAAACATGGCTAGGCATGAACAAACAAATAAGTGCGGCTAGGCATAATGAGGGTTAGCCTAAACGTGGCTAGACAAAAGTGAGGCTACACATGGTCAGGAGCTAAGGTAGGCTAGGTATGGTCAGGAGCTCAAGCAGACAAGACATGGCATGGAACACAAGAGGAATCGATGCACGCTTTACAGGCTTGGCAACACGTGTCTAACATGAACCTATATAACATGAACCTGGCATGACCTGACCAAAAAAAATAAATAACAGTCCGAGGAAATGCGCAGCATGGACTGACAAATGACAAATACCTATGCATGTCTTACAGGCTGAGCAAGGCGTGAGGCATTGTCCATCAAAGTCAATGTCGGCGACAAAGGCAACAAAGGCAATGACTCAGCACAGGCTGATGGGCTGGGGAGGTATATGAAGGGAGCAGAGGGCAGGCACAGGTGTGAGGAATTGAACTGATTGCAAAGAGTCTACTGAGGGAGTGAGAGGGAGCATGGGCATGGTTCAAAGCAGAGGTGTAGCATGGTGAGGAAGAAGGTGTAGTCCAGAATAGGAGAAACTGAAGGGCCGGCAGAGCCAGCCCAGGATCCTAACAATTTGAGCAACTAAGTCTGGGCTGAATTAATCCAGGATACAAGCTTAATCACAACAAGGAAACACATAACATCTGCATGGCAAATAAACTGGGATTAACTAATTCTGCCTTTGTGCACATAGTTATGGGGGAAGTTGGGGCTTATTCCCCTTTTGTGCCAGATCTCTGGATAAAAAGACGCACTCCATATGAAATAGCCCAGGTAAAATCTAGCCCAGTACTGCTGCAAGTTCAGCTGCATATCATCACCATCAAACCTATGATGAAAGTTTTATACCATTTAATTTTACCAGCAAGGAATCAAATATTTCACTTAAGCATATTAATCCACATACAGACGTTGTTCTTACAAATAATGTTACATTAATGATGTCCACTTACCAAGTATGTACTCATGTAAGTCTCCAGGCGGACCTGTTCAACCAAAGGAAGCTCCTTGTCCTCCAGAGTTCTTATCTTCCGGACTTTGTGGATCATCATCTTGTTGCGTCTCCTCTGAAACCAGTAAGGCAGGAAGGCCTCCATAAACTGATTTAAGATTTGGCTAGTGATCAACAGTGTGGCCAGGCTCTGGATAAACACAGAATCAAAAAGATAAAAAGAAACCAGGAGAGAGCAGATGGATGCAGCAACGTCTATCTGCAGAGCACCACACTGGCCCTAAAGCATAGGAGTCAAATGTTTAGTGAGCATCTGACCTGACCAAGTGTCACATGAACACTTGTGATACTACGCCCATGAGTTGGTCCTTTCCCTCTTCATGTATGTAAACTTTATTCTTGGTTTCATCTTACTACTGTAAGATTTTAAGGCATACAGAGACTTGATTAATAAAAGCTATATATATAATAAAAGCTATATCTCTGACTTCATTTGAAATTCTGAGGAGTAAAACGGTTCCATATATGATGACAGAGCAAGGAAGAATGGGTAGCCTACCTGCCTAAGCAGCACCATGTCCTGCATTATGAAGGCGATGAAGAACAGTGAGGCAAAACAGTTGAAGAAGTTAAACTGAAAAGAGACAAATGTTAACAACAGGAGCTGTCCATCTCTGTGTTCCTCACAATAAAACATGCAGCCATTTATACTCACTACTAAGACTTTGAGGACCAGGTGATTCTGATAGGAGGACTCCAGCCTGTGATTTTCTAAACAGAGACAGAGAACATGTGGAGCACATCAGTAATAAGAATGCCAGTTGGCTCTACATAGCGCAGCGTGTGCTGGGCTCATTGTCACACTTAAGTAGTTATACAGTGGTGATCCATGTGAAGTGTGACTGCATACGACACACAAGACAGAATATTGCTACAAGCTGCAAGATTTACGTGAACACGTGTTCTAAAGTATCATCAGATGACCTTTCTGGTCTAGAGATCATTTTAGATGATGTGTTCCAGACTAATCTGCAAATCTGCAGCCATGAAGTGTAATTGAGCTGTGAATTGATGGTTAAGCTCTGGCTGATTTGATGTTACTCTTGATAACTTAATCTGTTCAATGGTTTACATAAAAAGTAAAGGCATGTGCATTTTCTTCTGACAGCAGTTAAAAGGCAACAATACCCAAAGACATATATTAAAACCATTTGCATGCTTGATTAGTGAAATAACTATTACAAAGCTAATAACAATCTATGCATTTGGATAAAGCAAGTAGACTTATGATGCTACACTGTTCAAAAAAAAGGGAACACTTAACACAAAGTAACTCCAAGTCAATCACACTTCTGTGAAATCAAACTACCCACTTACAGTAGGGAGCAAGACTGATTAACAATTTCACATGCATGGAATGAACAGCAGGTGCAAATTATAGGCAATTAGCAAAACACCCCAATAAAGGAGTGGTTCTGCAGGTGGTGACAACAGCCCCTTCTCATTTTCTATGCTTTCTGGCTGATGTTTTGGTCCGTTTTGAATGCTTTCTCTCTAGTGGTAGCATGAGACGGAGTCTACAACCCACACAAGTGGTTCAGGTAGTGCAGCACATCCAGGCTGTCACATCAATGCTGTGTCTGTCAGCATTGTGTCTAGAACTGTCAGCGTTGTGCCTAGAACAGGAAGGCGCAACCAGGAGACAGGCTACATCTGTAGAAATCCACAGGTGATAGTTGTGCTTACAGCCCAACACTATGCAAGACATTTGGCATTTGCCAGAGAACACCAAGATTGGCAAATTTCGCACTGGCTCCCCGTGCTCTTCACAGATTAAAGCAGGTTCACATTGAGCACATGTGACAGACGTGAAAGAGTCTGGAGACGCCATGTAGAACGTCCTACCGTTTGGCAGTGGGATCCACAGACCACTTGTGAGACTATATGCTGGTCCATGTACTACGATTAAATTCCAAGTCCAGAATAAATTTGATTTCCATTGATAATCTTTTGTGTGATTTTGTTGTCAGCACATGCAACTATGAAAACAAAAAAGTATTTAATAAAAATATTACATTCATTGAGATCTAGGATGTGTTCCCTTTATTTTATTGAGCAGTGTATTTCCTCAATATTTCTGCTTTTCAACTTAAATCTTACCCCACTCTGTGAGAAACTCGGCAGCATATCTGTAAATGAAGTTCATGATCTCTATGACCACAGCATAGATTATACTGGGGATGAACAGCAGAACTCCTGAACAGAATGTGGGGTCTTCATCATGGATTGACAAAACCAAACTCTCCATTTGAAAGTAGACCATCATGACACAGAAGGACAGATAGAGGCAAAGCAGAACGAAGGGTAGGGACACAAAGTAGATACGCAGCTGCCTCTTTGTGTTGGGGTAGAGAGGTTCCTCACGACCAGTAACAGGGTTGAAGCCAAGAATGCCGTGGAAACCGGGCCGGGGCTCTTCAAAGGCTTTCTTCCTGCTCAGAGTGCCCCAACGGTAAGCTAGTGAGGCACTGAACTGCTTCCATAACTAGTGGGTAAAAGGGTCAACATTATTGCTTTTACGTTAATTGATTTGGCTGCCTATGCCAGATAGTTATTAGGTCACTGAATGAAGTCTGCATACAACAAACAGTAAACAGTGCTCTACTCACCTCCAGTATAACAGTACACCACACCAAGTTGAACACAGCTAGGACCACATGTTTGTCATAGCCTTCCCAGTCAAACATATAGTAAGGCACACCAATGACAGCAAAAGGCACCAGGGCAAAGGTAAAATACTGCAGGAAGCCAAAGTAGAGAGCCTGGCCCTCACCATAGTAATGTCTGATGTCATCTGGAAACAGAGTAAGAAAGAGAGCATCTGATTCTGAACATGACAAACAGGATAATGACTTGAAAGGAACAGCAACACACATTAGGGGCATCAATTACATGTTGTGCGTGGTGTTGGTATGAGATGTTCAGTCTTACCAAGAGGCTGAAGGGATAACTTTACTTTTTTGTACCAGGAAAATGAAAGTCTCTTCAGTTCTTCCTTTTCATGCAGGGGAAACATTTGGATCAAGATACCTTTGGACTGCAGCCGGCGGACTGTAAATCCAACAACATTATGTTATGATTACTAGTTGTATGGAAGTATGGAAAGATTAGGGCCTGTGGCAGCTGAAATCATTCAATTGAATTCAAATTTATTCATGTAGCGCCAATTCATCATGGTGAGTTTGTGTTGAACATCATCGCTTTGGCCCTGTTTCTACTGCATATGCTATGGCCTGGTTTATTCATTCTCCTGTTCCTTGACTGTGACTTCCAGCTCAGGTTGACTACATATTGTACTGTATGTCAGTCAGTGAACTTTGATATGGGTCAGTCTGTCTCGATTACTAAATCATGTTTTACCCATATAGTTTTGATTGTTAGCTACTGCTAGTACAGTCGTAGCACTTCAAAGTGACCACCTTCTTTACTGCAGTACGGTTGCGTCGCCACGGCGCAACAGGTGCGTTGTCAACTAAGGGTTTTTAATCCTGCAGCGAGCTGAAAAAATTCACCTGCCCTGTCTTTGTTCATTGCATACAATAAGAGAAGAGATACAGTGTGTTTCCAAGAAGAGACGCGCTAGATGTTGCAATAATTTATTTTGACTGTGCATGTTACTGTAACTGAATAAGTGGCTGAGATGACTTAATGGGCCCATGTACGTTTCAACAGTTTGATTACCCATCCATCCATTTTCTTCCAGGCCAGGTTGTGGGGGCAGTAGTCTAAGCTCTCTCCCTGGACATTTCCTCCAGTTCTTCCGGTGGGACCCCCAGGCGTTCCCAGGCCAGCTGAGAGACATAGTCCCTCCTTCAGCCAATCCAATATGATAATGAGTATAATAACATAAACTAGGAATCTATAGTTTTGCTATATTCCTCTACTCTGTACTGTTGCTGTGCTGTTGTGTGAAGTAATTTCCCCGCTGTGGGACTATTAAAGGTTTTTCTTATCTTTCTTATGTTATTCATCGATCAAACAGTTTTTTTATTTCTCTTGATATGAGCGAGAAATGGAATTTAATCATTGCGCCATGTTAAAAAACAATAAACCAAGTGAAAGTATTTTTTTTTTCGACACA